>NW_027192484.1:26311-86791 GCF_041956645.1 Rasamsonia byssochlamydoides | reverse complement strand
GGGGGGGGAGGTCGCTGCTTGGTATCTGCGGGCGGGATCGTACGGGAACGAGGTGACACGGACGATTTCTTATCATCATCTTGGATCCGGGACTTGTCAATGCTGACAGTGCATCTAGCCCGTTCCAGACTCAGTGCTCATCAATGGCGCTGGCCGCTTCAACTGCTCCATGGCAGTTCCGGCACGGCCAGTGGATTGTATCGGAGATCCTGGAGATCGGCCACGTCTGTTCCTGGATGGGAAGAAAACGTATCGAATTCGCGTCGTCAATACAGGGTGAGATAGATCAAATCCAGTCAGAGCCAATCCAGTCAGACGTTGTCTGCTGACCAGTACTTCCGACTAGGTCTCTGGCAGGATTCACGCTGACCTTCGCACGGGAGACGCTCGAGCTCATTCACCTGGACGGCGGGATTCCTATCGAACCGCAGCTGGAGCACAGCATCAACTCTGCCGGAATCCTTTTCCCAGGTCAGCGCATGGACTTTATCCTCCGGCCTGCATCAACAGGAGGAACTCATGAGAAACGGTCCTTGTTGATGGTGGATCTCGACCAGGGGTAGTCACCATCCCATCCGTCTGTGCATACGTATTCGGAGAGTTGTTATTAACTCATTCATTGTCAAGATGCTTCAAATACCCCAATCCGGCGTTGACTCCTCGCCACGGATTTCCCATCATCAAGTCGACCAGACCCGACAACAACGCCGATGATGTCGTAGACCTCGAAAACGAAACCACCTCTGACAACCATAACCGCCGCATCGACATCTCAAAGACCCCCTCTGCAACCTCCATCCTCGCCCCCCTCCCCCCCAAAGCGCAACAAACACACATCATCTACACAAAAATCGAGAAACTGTCTCGCCTCCACAACATTCCGTACGGATTCTTCAACCGCACGACCTGGCGTCCGCAACGCGATCCTCCCTTTCCACTAATCGTGCTTGCGCGGGAGCAATGGGACAGGAACCAGTTCGCCGTGTGGACGGGGCCTCAGCCGGTATGGGTCGATCTTGTGGTTAATAATCTTGATGAGGGGGGGCATCCGTTTCATCTTGTAAGCACCCTCCAAGAAAAAAAAAAGGCAGCCATCTGAGCAGGAAGGAGGAAGAGTGTCTGACTTGATTGCATTGCATCCAGCACGGCCACAACTTCTTCGTCCTTGCCCTCCACGAATCGACTCACGGGTGGGGATCGTATAACCCGTTTGTCGACCGTCCTCAACTTTCAACCACCAGCAGCACCACCACAAGCAACAAGGAAAACCAGGAGGATGATACTGACGCAGACCCCTACGACCTCACCCACGCCATCCTCCGCGACACAGTGCAAATCCCTCGACGCGGGTACGCCGTTCTCCGGTTCCGCGCCGACAATCCCGGTGTCTGGCTCTTTCACTGCCACATCCTGTGGCATTTGGCGGGTGGGATGGCCATGCTGGTAGACGTCATGGGTGAGGAGACGAGGGCTCATCAGCCGGAGCTTGTTGTTTCTTCTTCTGATGATGATGAGGAGAAGGAGGGGAGGGAGTGTCGATATGATTCATGACAGCATTGTACTGTACATACAGTACCATTCCTTTCCTCTGTTTTGTCTGGTGTTTTGGAGAACATATCTGCCTCGTTTACAGGAAGTGATATGACATAGGAATATGTATACTCATTCATTGCTCATTCATTCAATCCACCCATTCAATGGGCGTTTGGAAAAGACAAGACGAGACATAAACAGCGTCGTGTCGTACTTGCTAAGCTATACAGGGCATGAAGCGAAACAAACACCAAAACTCAACTGTACAGACCTCCAAGGGAGAACGATTCTTTTTTTTTTAAAAAAAAAAAAGGTTTCAATCACAGACAACTCCTGTGACTGCTCTCCCAATTGATCATAAGCCTAATGGATATCAAAAGTCAAAGTAATCAGATCATAGGACCACCAAACAAACGCCTGACGCCACTACCCACGGCATGCCATATCGATGCCGCATGCACTCTACCTCTAGGAAGTTAGGTAACAGCTACCTTATCTATCTAGGTAGGGAAACAGGGTTGATGATCATGCAGCCTGGGTAGCCCATTCGACCACCTCGAGAGCACACATGACTAGCACAAGCGTAGAAGGCAGGATCCTAAATGAAGTTAAGAACTGTTGCTCTCGTGGGAAACGTTTCTCGTAGGAAACGTATATTCTGGTTAAATACTTACCAAACAACGTAACTCTGGAATAGCAGCTTCGACATCGCTCCCATATACACATTGTTGATCTGGCAGATCTGCGCCAACTGCAGGGCTGACGGCGCTCCCGTGAGCAGGAAGCAGACGACGATGAAGATCGGGTCGTCCAGGATGCTCACGGGGACATACTTAGCCAGCAGCGCAAGAATCGGCGCCATGATTAGCGTCGGCAGGAGCATGCGCGCGATCAGAGATGCGATGATGAGTTTGCGCTCCTCTTTGGGATCTTCCAAGTCCTCTTCCTTGGGCAGGGTATTCCGCGCCAGGTTGGCCCCCAAAACGACCAGAATCAGGGGAACGGCCACCTGACCGTTTTGGTGGATGGCGCGAGTCACAGAGTTGCGTACAAACGTCCCCTCGTCAAAGAAGAGACGCTGCAATGAGGGCACAGATGCCACAATGATGGCAACCAACATCGCCCACAGCGGCGGGTTCATAAATTCCCAGAGGCCTCGGAAGAATCGGCCAATCCAGGATGAAGAGACTGAAAGGACGTTTTGTACAGGGGCTGGTAGCAATTCAAAGACTTGACGGCCCTTGTCCTTGGAGAACCGCACCACACGGTTTCGAAGCTGGCGTGCCGACCGTTTGTATCGGTAATATAAACCCTTCAACTCACTGGCCGCCGGCGCATCGCGTCGTCGCACCTCCACATTGGGGAAGGTCAAGATATCCCCCGTGGAACTCTGGCGAGGCAGGAAAGGACCGTTCGGAGGAGGCCCAATCATCGAGAGCGGCCGATCCTCATCCTCGTCGGTATCGTCCTCCACGCGATCCTCTGGGTCTGCATCGAGGACGGATAGCTTGGTATAGGAATAGGCCCGGTCGGTGACCGGGGTCTGGCTGCCCGACCCAAACTCGGTCGAGAGTCCGGAAATAGGCTGTCCCGGACCATCCTCGGACGTTCTGGTTCGGATCAAGGGCTCATCCGGGTCGATTTGTTCGGGGTTGTCCGTGTAGTGTGCCTGGCCGCTCTCTATCGTATGCACGCTCTCTGCTTCTTCGGCATATCGCTCTTTGGGAGCCAGCAACACATGGTAACCCCAGCTCCAGCGAACCAGCTGACCAAGCTGTTGGAAGATCAACAAATACAGGATGCCCCGAGCTGCCACTTCGTCGTCGTTGTCATTGGGGACTTGATCCCAGTGAAGGCCTTTCAGAGTTTGCGAGAGCGAGATGACGAGGGAAATCGGGAGAGAATTGGAGTTGCCAAAAACCTGTCCAGCGTCAGTTCGGAACTTTATTCAATCGAACAGACTGACGACTCACCGCCATGGCAGCGACAAAGTTGGACTGTCTCTTCTTGAATCGGAAGCATCGCGAGACAATGACGGAACACAGGTACGAGACAGATGTCTGGATGACGAAGATGACCGGGATGATGGCGAGATCGGTGAGCTTCTCGGCGGTGAGCTGCGAGGCCAATTTCGTAAATACTGGCAGATAGTCAGCTGCGAAACAGCTCGCTATTTCAAAGCAGATAATATTCGGGATGTCTTCATACCCAGACACGGCGTGAACAGCGTCACGTTCAGATTGGCGACCAGCTTCTGGGCATCGGCGTCGAACATGCCCTGCCTGGCGGCAATGTATCCCGGCAGACTGACGCAGATAACTTCTAGCACGGCCTCAAAGACCAACAGGACGAGATGGAGGAAGGACGGATGGCTGGAATGGGCGCCGGCGAGCTGCGTCGCGCCATGCTGGACGGTGTCGGTGGTGAGATATCGGCGATTGAGGTGGGCAGCGGCGGATTTCAAGCCATTCGCGTTGCTGAAGGAGGTGGGCGAGGTGAAGATGGCCATGAAGAAATCGCACAGTCTGTGTCTGCGACGAAGATAGGAAAAGAAAAGAAAAGAAAGAAGTCCCCAGAGGAGAGATAGAGGGTGGATTCTCTTACTTAGGCTGGGGAGACAAGGCGGAAGGATGAGATCACGTCGGGGATTTTTGACGTTTTGGTGATCCGCCCAAAGCGGCCAACAGGAGTCGAGAGAGTCGAGCCTTGGCGTGTCACAGTGGTTACAGCCACTGGATCGACAATCTAGCTGCCTCACTTTCAAGTCAATAAATAAACGAATTGCTGCCGAGGCTTACTGCTCGATAGACTATGATTCATCCTAGGCGGGTTATACCGCTATCAGCAGTCGTCAGGAAGACTGGTCTAGCCATGCTTTAGATTAGGTCGACGAGATATGCGTATGGAGTACGGAGTATTATTTGCGCTATCATATCGGCAGATAAATTGTTATCGCTGTCAACCCAATGGTGCTATCCTGGCTCAAATGAAATGCGCAAGAGGCAACTCTACGAAAAAGAAAAAGAAAAAAAAGATTCCCTACCCATCCACATATTCTTTCATTCAACCCTGGTTACTACTATCCATACTCATACCGCCACGAGAGTTTCAGATAAAGAACTGAATGCACTGGCGTGCTCTCCACCGTATGATTAGGTAGACACCGCCTTATCAACACACACAGACCCTTGATGTCGTGGAACCAATCACTTCCCAGCGCCTTGAAATGCCGTGCGTAAGTGGTGACGAAATCGGCAGGACCTGCATCAGAACATCACGATCATTGGTTGGTTTATTTGCCTGCCAGCTGTGTATTCATCTTAGTGCTTATCTCTAGTTTTCCCATGAGTTTATTTCGATGTATTCTACACCGTCTTGGAGTACTAGAAGCTTCTGATGTGATGACTTGATAATAAGCATAACTTAATAGTATGATGGGGGTACTGCGGAGAAGTGGCAACACTATATTTATTATACTTTGGGCTCTTGCTCTAGACTGTAGATTCAGTCAAAAGTGGCCTGAATAAATCTGGGCAGACTGTAGATTGCTTGACTATCAACCCATCCATGGATCTTTCGACGCAGACTCTTTAAAAGAGAGACGGAATTAAGACCGTTCGATCAGTGACAAGTCAAAGTCACATTCATCGCGGTAGACGCCTCGCTCCCCCCATTCTCCATCAACGCAAAGGTGTACTCGCCCGCCTCCACAACCCATTGGTACCCTCGATCCAGCACAGTCAGATACCGAGCCACATCGAGATCCATCGTCGCCATCGTCGTCTCGCCCGGAGACAGATACACCCGGGTGAAAGCGACCAGCTGTCGCATAGGACGGGTGATGGAGGAAACGCGGCCCAGGAGATACACCTGCGGCACGTAGCTGCCCGCTACGTCGCCTGTATTGGTGACGTCGACAGAGAAGGCGATGGTCGAGGTTGGCGTGAAACTAGACGTGTTGGAGGCCGCGGTGCTGTCGTTAGCGGATGTCACGGTGGCTCTGAAATTGGACATGCTAAAAGTCGTATAGGAGAGGCCGTAACCGAATGGATACTATTGTCCGTCCCAGGCGGGAAATGGTAAGGATCTGGTAGTTGTTCTCACATATAAAGGGGAAGGGGGGAGCTTACAATCGGACTGGAAGGGATGTCGGTGTAGTCACGAGGGAACGATGGTTTGTAGCTGTGATTGATGTTAGTTTGAACTGAGTCCGACCTAATAATATAGAAGGCTTTTTTTTTACATACTTATAGTAAACCGGGAGAGTGCCTACGTGGTACGGAACGCTCAGAGGAACTCGTCCGCCAGGGTTGATCACTCCAAAGATCGCGTCTGAAATGGCTTGACCGCCAGATTGGCCCGGGAAAAACTGTGACACGTGAGACAAGGCTTAAATAAATACACAAGAGAAAGGTGGATGTGAATCGTCGGTACGTACTGTATTAAGGACTGCAGCAGCTTGGCTATAGTACTCCGGAATAGCAAACGGACGGCCTCCCTGGAGAACGAGAACGACTGGCTTCTTCAGGACAAATATTGCATCGGCGAGGGCGGCTGGAATAGTCCAAGTAAGTAAAAGGCCATGTTAATGACAGGGAGACAGATTTCAGTCATACTTTGGTTTGGAGATAGGCCTAGGGTTGCTCTGTCTCCGCCCTCACCGTCGCTATTCCAGTTTGCACCAACCGCGAGAATAATGATATCAGAAGACTTTGCAATATCGACAGCCTAAACGAGCAGCGAAGTTCAGTCAGCAGAGATCCGATAAGGTATCTTCATTTAAGAGAACGGATTGCTCACTTTGCCAACCGGATCGTTCCGATCAACAAGATTCCAAAACAACAACACCTGAGCGTTGAGCGAATTCACGTTCTCAAATTTCTGGACATAGTTCCAAGCCTGATATTCCAGCCGGATGTGATGCGTGGCCCCCTTTCGGAAGGTGAATGGAGCCGATCCAGGAGGGGCCATAGTCCCGTTTGCCATGGAGTATGAAAGCGGCGGAATATCGGACAGAATGTTGCCAGAGGGTGTCGCTTCTGATTCAACCAGGAATTGACCATCGACGTATAGTTTTGCGGTAGTATTCGCATACACTGCGACACCAAGCCAGCCATTGACCTCAGCGTCAACTGGCACGTTGAGATCACCTTCCCAGACGACGCTGAAATTGTTCGACGGTAGGCCGTTGGGAGGGTAGAGTCCCCAGTCGAGACTGGGTGTCTCCAGCTTTTGAAACCTTGCATCGGTGAAATTGGTGTCTGCATAGTATGTCGCTAACAGACCACCGGCGGTGCCATTGGCAGAGAGAAGGTAGGGAGGGATATTGTACTGCCCGTTGTACAGCCACGAGTTTGCACCCCAGCTGGAGACGAGTTCCGTACCGGATGAGTTCACCGCAAGGTACTGGGACATTGCCTGGCGAATGGTACTGGCGTTGGCTACTGGATAACCCCCCCACTGCCCGGAGTAGTCGCCATAGTTGAAAGTATCTCCGAAAGGGCCAATGAGTGCAATTCTTTTAATCCCTTGCTCATCCGGCTTCAATGGCAGTGTCGAATTCCGATTTTCCAAAAGGACAATACTCTTCTGTGCAGTCTCAAGCGTGAGGGGGACATGCGATTCCGTGATCGCCTGGGAGTCAACATCGTCCGCGATGTAGCGGTTTTCAAACAAACCTAGATCATACTTGACGCCCAGAATCCTGCGAACAAGCGATTGTAGAGTTGATTTGGCCAAAGTACCGTTGGAGACCAAGTCCACCGTTGCCTGGGGAGACGTTAGTCAAGAAGAGGATCGTCGAGAACGCATCAGCAAGATCATAACGTGCATTGAGATACACTTCTAGCGGAAAATCATAGTATTGAACCATACCGCCAGCGTTGTGCCATTGAGCAATCGTATCGGCAATGGAACTGGTTACACGATGCGTTTCATACAACATGGACAGACCTGTCGGGACGATGAGTGGGATTTCGCTATTATGGAGCTCTGCTATTTTCACCTCCGTCATCAGCAGTGACATATCCTGTAAGTTGCCATGATTAGTACTAAACGAAGGCAAACTCGCGTTTTGAGAAGAACAAACCGTCATATCCCCAGCTTTCGAGAGCTTGATATAAAATTGGATTTACGGAACACGGAACGTCGTCAAATTCGCTGTAAGCCCTACATTCAAACAGTCAGCACGTTTCACAAGAAAAAAAAGGCATATCATCGCAGATATGGTTCCTCTTACATCATGACACCTTTCGCGCCTCCTAAGTCCACAACTGCCTTGAATGAGACCAACATCTCCTGGAGAACCTCTCTGACTCCATAACCCATGAAAGGAGCGGCATTGTGTCCGGCTTGAGGGCTTCCATGAGCAGCAAAGTGCTGTCCATGGCCTATTAGCAAATAACTTCATTAACGCAAAAACATGTGATACCTGGGCTCCAAACCTTCATCACAGGCACGACGGCGTCGGGATCAGACCATGTTCCATTCTTCGACAGACCAGACGCATATGCCACGCCCATGTGAGAAGTGAGAACCATGTCTTCACCCCAGGCCTCTGCGATACAAATCAGGAATCTGAAATCAGCATTGCTGCCTCATGTCAAGAACAACAGAGCGATTCTGGTGATGAAGTACCTTGAACTCTACCCCAACGAGGATCTTTTCCCAGGTCGAGAACCGGCGCGAAACAGGCATGAATCCCGATCGAGCTCGCCTCGGTGCCAATCGCTCTCCCAACACGGTGTACCAGGTTGGTGTCAAAGGAGGCTGCCATCCCGATGGACTGCGGGAACATGGACTGTTTGAACGAGCCAACGCCATGGAGGCATTCACCGGTCTGCATGAAGGGGATATCAATGCGGGCTTTCTGAGAGTTCAATCTCTGCAGGTCATTGTATTGAGACTTGTTGGTGGGATACCAATCATGGATGATGCCGATTGGGGCGGTTGGCGCAAAACGCATCGCATAGTCTGGAGGATCCCATCAAAGGTCTCAGAGTGCTTATCTGGTAACCGCAAGGCCAGGGAATTTACCATACAGCCCATTATCAGATGTTGGTCCGATAATGTTATCTGCGAACATGAGATGCATTTGCAAAACTACGGATCCAACGCATTAGGACAATCTACCCAGATTACTGAACTGCAAGAGGATCATCATCACTGGACGTACCCAATTCTGGAACGGTGAGGTTTGCCACCAGTTCATCCAGAAATGCATCCCTCTCCACTGCCTTTGCATCTCGTGGACATTTTTTGCTGCTCAATTGAGGATTGAAACTAAATCCATTTGGAAAGAGCTGTGCCTCGCAACACCAGGAGCATAATGCTAAAACAAAGGTTGTTCCAAACAGAAGCCGAAGTGAAACTAGAAGGATCATTTCTGGCAAGTGCTATGGGACAGGGCGTATGGCGGCAACCACGTGCTTGGGCTGATACTTCGGCAACTGCGATCGAACAGTGCACCATCCCCTGGCGTGTGCTTGTCTCCGACAGCATTATATATATCCCTGCGAAAAAGATAAGGATAAACACAGAAGCCATCACCATGCTCACAGATCGATTCATCAGCAATGAAGGTAACGGTAGCAGCGAAGAGCTCTTCCCCGCAATCTTACCCCGCGAGCTTTCTCCACATGGCCGCAACGCTGTTCCTGTATAGAGAACTGATCAGCGTGCTGGACTCGCATTATCGGTGTATCTGTGGCCGGGAAGCAAGATAGAAAGCCGTGGTCTTTGGATATGGATATAATCCTGATAACTGATCTTGATGCCGTCCAAAACTCGTACCGTAGATAACTTTTCTAGCTGCTTGCTGAAGACCGGCATACACATTAGAAGATAAGGATCTCTCAATAATAGGCTTCTTCGGCATAATTTCCTGTAGAAAATCGTCAAGTTAGGATCATAGTCCATAGTAATAGGCAGGACAATAGTTATATAATCTTACTTCCTCAAGTTCCTAGTAGTTAAACTCAAAAGCGGCAAGGCTGACGCCTTTTTCCGCGCTGATCCCGTCTTACAAACTATAGAAAATGCAGTTGGCCATTTTGACTCTTCTTGTTCCTATCTCTTTTATCTCTTATCTTTTCTATAAGCATTAGCAGTTGTTAGGTAGTCCATATTCCCACCTCGTCCGGCAGACTGGGATAACGTCATAATGTCCGTTCATCAGGAGTAATCGTAACCATCCACGACAATAATACTTGACCATTTCACCTCTCTCTCTTCTTTTCTCTATTACCACGGGGAGCATCCGACGGGTCGGGCAAAAAGTGGTCAGCCGGAAGAAGAGTCCGCGAATGACAGTCCTGAAAGAGGGCGAGTTCCTGAGTCTGCAACGACAGGCAAACCTAGAATGCGAACTACTTGATAACGAATGTCGCGAGTTCCACACGGTGGCAACGATACCCATCATGAGTCCTCTCTGGTTCAAGAATCAGCGCTGTTTCCACTGGCAAGTCGGCATGGATCGGCCACCCTTGGCAAGGGTTGACGGCGCCACCAGGCTGGAAGCGCCTATGGAACCTTGGAAGCGTCCTCTGGTTCTGTTTAGGTCATCTTGCATGAGCTTGGACAAGCCTCATGGGGCAGACATAAGCAGGGAACCAGAACACCCTGCTTGTCTGGAGGAATCACAATGATCCCAGAAGTTGATCTGGCTTGGTTCTTCCATTAAGCGTTGTGTGGCACGTGCAGCCTGATAAACACCACCATTCTGATTGCGTCGTGGCTTGTTTGGTGCTTTCAAGCCCAAAATTGCGTTGTCGGAGGCGTGAACAAGTCAACAACTGAAGGCAATAGCCAATTTTCTTTTGAAGGATCTGAATCAGTCATGGCAGCGGCGTGAGTTGTGAATGATATTTTTTTTTCTCCTTGCCCCAGAGTATATAGCTAGTGGAGATTGGAGAAACAAGAGTTTATACGTTACCATCCATCCTCCTCTCCAACGACCATCCTGACTGCCACCACCTGGATCTCTTCCAAGGCACCCTGATTCTTTCTTCATGGTCTTTGCCTGGTGTTGAATTCCGGCCCGATCCCAACCCCAGGCTGGCGTGCAGTCAGGCGTCTGCCCAAGGTGTTCAGAATTTCTTTTGCCCACAAGCCCACTCTGTCCCTTGGAAAACTGACGGACAAAACCAGAAGCTCATCCACGGGTCGTGCCGGTATCTTGCCCTTCGACTCGCTGGACGGCGGTGCAGTCCAGGCGGAACTTCAGCTCGCCGGTAGCTTTTCCCGCCCCGTCGGGACATTGCCTCCTGAGATTGCTCCTCTATTCCAACTTTCACTCCTCTCCTAAACATATCGAGGTGCCTAGGTAGTATCCTGTTTCTATTCACTTTCTCACTCCTACTGCCTAGTTTTTCCCCTCCTTTCTGCGTGTTTGGATGCACTCGTTTTTGCTGCTGCTGCTGCTGTCTTTCACTAGTCTTTTCAGTCCGTGCTGCCGGAAATCCTCACTGATCCGCGAATCCGCCAACTAAAGCTCTGCGCCCAGCTGGAGCCCCGCATCGGCGTCCCTTTGCAACACCTAAGCAAGAATTCAAGATACTACCGACCTTTCTCCTCTCTCCTGTTCCCCTGAGCCAAAAATTCCACCCTCCGAGACGCTCCGTTGCATCGAACGAGGCATTGTCCGGCTTACCAAACCGGTGTCGCTGAAAACGGGATTAATTCCCTTTAAAGGGAGGAATCAACCACTGCGCGAAGAGAGAAGGACCGCAAGGAGTACACTTCAGCTTCGCGTGGGGTTGACCACCCACTGCCATTCAGCAAAACGAAATGGAGGACGATCGAAAGACTCCAATGGTCGAAGACATTCCAGTGTCTCCTGACAGCGACAATTCGACCGATTGCCTTCCGTCGCCGCCCCCTGCTTCCGCCTCCGCACGCGAGACTCGTCATACTTCAGTACCTTCTCTTCGCTCTGGATCCGAACTCTCCAGCGGCATGACGGCGTCCTCAACTCCACTGGGCCAGTTGAACGCCGCGCGGAGAGGAGGCGCGCCTGCTCCCCGTCCGACGGCGTCGATGAGCGGACAGCCGAGTGGTCTGAATCAGGACATATTGGCCAAGATGAAGGCATTCTCTCTATCGAGACAAGGTGCACCGCCCGGTTTATCCCACGCCGTATCCACAGGCGGAATTCCCTCGTCCACGCAAGTGACAGCGCCGTCAGTGAGCACTACTGCAGGAGGAAGCCCCGTTCCGAAAGGCCAACAGACAGTACCCTCCGGCCCCATCACGGGGGGTCTGGCGGGCAGGCTACCTCCCACCAGTCGCCCTCATGCGCCGAATTGGTCCTCTGCACCCCCCGTGGCGGGCTCAGGACCAACGCTCAACCAAAAACCCGGGGGATTAGCGGCGAAGAGACTCAAGCCCGGATTGAGATTGTCGGACGTGACGGGGTCCTCAGAAGACGGTCAACGATCAGGAGGCGGAGCTGCAGGGGGACAGTCCGGTGACGGTCCGACCGAGACAGCCTTCAGCAAGTATGCCGACTTTATCGACACGAAAGCCGGTACCTTGACATTTAAGAACAAAGCTCTCCTCCACGGGGGAGGCATTGAATTTTCTTCCGGTCAAAGTTTCAGCATCTCCCTGGACGAGGTCGATCGGCTGGAGGAGTTGGGCAAGGGGAATTACGGGACCGTGTACAAGGTTCGACATAGTCGTCCCCATATGCGAAAACCAGGGCAGGGGTTATCGGGCATCGTCAGTCGGCCCCCTGGGCCGGAAGGGTCGAATTCGGTGTCCTCCCCGCAGTCGAAACCACAGGACAACCTTACCGGGGTTGTGATGGCCATGAAGGAAATCCGTTTGGAGCTGGATGAGAATAAGTTCGCTCAGATTATCATGGAACTGGATGTTCTCCATCGTTGCGTTTCGCCATTTATCATTGATTTCTACGGGGCCTTCTTCCAGGAGGGTGCAGTCTATATCTGCGTCGAGTACATGGATGGCGGCTCAGTGGATCGCCTCTACGAGAAGGGCATTCCCGAAAATATTCTTCGCAAGATTACGCTCTCGACCATCATGGGCCTGAAGACGCTCAAGGACGACCACGAGATCATCCACCGCGACGTCAAACCCACCAATATCCTCGTCAACACCCGCGGGCAGGTCAAAATCTGTGATTTTGGCGTCAGCGGCAACCTCGTCGCCAGTATTGCCAAGACCAACATTGGCTGCCAGAGTTATATGGCTCCGGAGCGGATCGCTGGAGGCGGTATGCAGCAGTCGGGCTCTAACACGGGGGGCACCTACGGCGTCCAGAGCGATATCTGGAGCTTGGGGTTGTCGATCGTTGAGTGTGCCATGGGGCGGTATCCCTATCCCCCGGAGACATACAACAACATTTTCAGTCAATTACAGGTGAGTTGCCTCAGTCGATCTTGGACTATCTTTCTTACTGACTGTCTGCCCAGGCAATTGTACATGGTGACCCGCCGACTCTGCCCGAAGAATCCTTTTCGGAAGAAGCTCATGCATTTGTCCGTGCCTGTCTGGACAAGAATCCGAAGAATCGGCCCTCCTACGCGACGCTTCTCCGTCATCCATGGCTGGCGCCCCTGATGAAACCTCCCACTGAGGCGAATGGCGACCAATCGAAGGTACCTTCAGCCGGCAAGTCCGCGGAGCCGTCCACGCATCCGCCCCAGAGTGAAACCGAGGACGCAGAGGTGGCCGCATGGGTCAAAGACGCGTTGGAACGTCGCCGACACGGCCTGCTCGGGGATCCTCAGAAACCGGCTTTGCATACGGTGGCGCTCGATGCCGTCGGGGGGAGCCCTCTTCTGGAAGATCCTTCTACCTTCTCTCCCAAGGCCTGACGTCGTGGAACCTCGTTCCGGAGTAAACCTGTTTTGCTTCCTCCGTTCCGTCCTTTCCCTTTTGACTCTGCTGGAGTTTGCCGTAGTTAGACGATCGAGGCGCGGGCGCCAAGGATCGCGGTTGGTAACGGGCGATTGTTGTGTTATGGAAGGATCAGCTTGTTCGATGTCAAGGGTTTCACATTTGTTTCTACTATTTCGTCGGGATGATTGGTCTTGGTTCACGCCCCCTCTGACATGTTCAACTAGCATCTACATGTGCATCTCCTTCACTTGGCATCTCTCTCCTGTGACCTCTGGGATCCATTGGCCCATCAACGTCTTGTCTTTTTAGTCTCTCATGTGACGACCATCTTATGGCAGTATGGGGTATGTATATATATATAGTATTAGCATGGATAGAGCTACGCAGCAACATACGAGTCGCAGCATTTCGACTTTTGCAGTAGTTCATTCAAATCTCTGCCTGAGACGCTCTTGCGAAGTCAATGACCTAATCGAACCGATGCTGGCGTGGCTATCGAGTGATTGTAGTGGTTGATGGCGTTATGATGCTGATAAATCACAAATCACGTGCGGGCTGGATCGTGGTTTTTAGTGATCGGCCAATGGAGGGAAGTGCATAACGATCCCTCCAGTCTCTGAAAACGATGGAATGCTAGATATCTAGCTATAATAATACTCTGTTAATAATTAATTGGCAGAGTTGATGCCATTGAGTCTTGGTATCGCGCAGTCTGACTAAGGGAAAGTTGTTCGAGCCTCGACTAAGTCATCATCCCGCAGTTGCTTACAGCGGCAACAGCCCAATAAGTAATTTGATTACCAAAACCGAAGCCCCTCTTCTCCCCGCCGCCAGCAGCAAACCAGTTCAGTCGCATTGCTGACTGGTCCTCCTCTTGTCTTTCGCCGTGTAAATAGCTGCCCTTTCCCATTCCTCCCCAGAGGCATGCGCTCCCCTTCCCTCCACACCCATCCGATCCGAGCTTCCAGTTCCTGGTTGACCAGTTCGAAATCTCTGCTGCAAGCACGCTACGCACCTGCGACGCTGTCGCCCTTGCTATCTATCTCTTCGCGGATTGGAAAGCGAGAAATTGCATCTCTCACGAGAGACATCAGGAAGACGAGTTCAGCACTGGATTCCTCTAGACCTCTTTCTCCGTCCGTTCCTCGCCTAGCTTCCCTGTCGAGACAGTTCCCGTCCCCGGCCGTCGAACGAAGCTCGCAGTTCTCCACAATGGCTCCTATTGAGACGAAAGAGTACGACTACATTGTGATTGGGGGTGGTAGCGGTGGCAGTGGCAGTGCCCGAAGAGCCGCGGGTTGGTATGGCGCGAAGACGTTAATTGTCGAGAGCGGCCGGGCCGGTGGTACATGTGTCAATGTTGGGTATGCAATGTCTTCTTATCTGGCGGTGCTAGTTGTTGAGTGGCATCCCATACTGACTGTTCGAATCACAGATGTGTACCGAAGAAGATGACCTGGAACTTCGCCTCGATCAACGAGAACATCCACGCTGGCAGGCACTACGGCTATGAAATCCCCAAGGATTTCAAGATTGACTACGCCCACTTCAAGCGCATCCGGGACGCCACCATCGCGCGCCTGAATGGAAACTACGAGCGGAACTGGAACAAGGAGGGTATTGACCTGGTGCACGGCCGAGCCCGCTTCGTCGAGCCCAAGACGATTGAAGTCACGCTCAATGACGGCTCCGGGAAGGCGCGCTATACGGCGAAGCACATCCTGATCGCCACGGGCGGGCATCCCATCGTCCCGAATGTGCCGGGTGCGGAGCACGGTATCACCAGTGATGGGTTCTTCGAGCTCGAGGAACTGCCACGCAAGTGGGCGGTGGTCGGTGCGGGCTATATTGCAGTCGAGCTGGCCGGTGTCCTCCATGCCGTCGGGGTGGAAACCCACATGTTCATTCGCGGGGACACCTTCCTGCGCAAGTTTGACCCCATGATCCAGGAGACCATGACCGAGCGGTACGAGTCGGTGGGGATCCATATCCACAAGGGACACAAAGGCTTCAAGGAGATTCAACTCCTGCGTGACGGCAAGGGTGCGGACAAACTGCTGAAGCTGATTGATAAAGATGGCAATGAGCTCGAGGTCAATGAACTGCTATGGGCTGTGGGCCGGGAGCCGGAAGTGGCAGATTTGGGTCTGGAGATTCCTGGTGTGAAGCTGAGTCACACGGGCCACATCATTGTGGACGAGTACCAGAACACGTCTGTGGATGGGATCTACGCGTTGGGAGATGTTACGGGGCAGGCGGAATTGACGCCTGGTAAGTCAGCAGATTCTCGCCGTCTTCTGGTCACGTCTGACAAGTTGCAGTGGCCATTGCGGCTGGTCGCCAGCTGAGCAGTCGCCTTTTCGGTCCTCCCGAACTGAAGTCATCCAAGCTCTCGTACGAGAATATTCCCACGGTGGTCTTCGCCCATCCAGAGGTGGGCACGATCGGTCTCACCGAACCGCAGGCGCGACAGAGATTCGGCGATGACAAGATCAAGGTGTACAAGACGCGCTTTACGGCCATGTTCTACGACGTCTTCCCGACCGAAGAGAAGAAGCAGAACCCGACGGAGATGAAGATTATCTGCGCGGGGCCAGAGGAGAAGGTAGTCGGACTGCACATTTTGGGTCTGGGTGTGGGCGAGATGCTGCAGGGCTTTGGGGTTGCGATCAAGATGGGCGCGACGAAGCAGGACTTTGACAGCTGCGTGGCTATCCACCCGACGAGTGCGGAGGAGCTGGTCAGTATACTTCGATTTTCTAGCGTATCTAATTGCGAGCTGCAGCAGCTGACATGTTCTTTGCAGGTGACTATGCGATAAACGGGAACTCCATCGAAAAAAAAGACCATTTTAAATCCACGTACAAGCTGAACCTCTATTACTCCACATTCTGGTGATAGATTACAGTCATTTAGCGGAGCTTATGTTAGGTTAGGTTAGGTTAACTCATTTATATACCATATCAAAAACAAACCCATGTTCCTCGTTTTTGGAAAAACAATTATCCTAGTGACCCTACCCTACTCCGGCCCTTTGATATCGATCCTCGGTCCGATCAACAGATCTCCGAGCAGATTTCTAACAGCCAGCAAACGGAAACAGCAACCGTCACCAATGAGACGAAATGCTTCTAATTCTATTCTTCGGGGAGAAGCTGTTTTCTCCCGCCGGCGTCTGAGCGCTGGAGCCGGGGCAGTTAAGCTTTCCAGTCTGAGTATGTTCTCTTTCAGCCGTTTTACCGCCAGTCCAGTCTAGTTGGGTTAAGAATTTGCCGATCTGCGATTGTAGATTGCGTACCGTACTCCGTATTAATTTAACGGAGTACCTACGGAGTATGAGCTGTAAGTTGTGCCTGTCTTGCATCTAGACAAGGGATTGAATTATTGGTCAGTTGTGCCGTTGGCCCCGCTACCCCGGATAGGAAGGTCGATTAGACCGTCTACTTACCCACATACTTATCAGTCAGTGTATACAGAGTATGTACGGAGTACTCTGTTGCAGGAGAGACTATTATCTATACACATACTTGAGGCAACAGTAATGTACATGCATAGGTAGGTAGCAATACATGTGTACAGAGTAGATAACCATGTCTGGTGTAGTTGAAGAGTATGTATGGGGTAGTCACGTGTGCTTTACACACCCCGCAAAGTCATTGATACTATGAGATAATAGCAAAGTACTGTACCAGGTACTAAGTAGTGGGTAATGTTGATTGTATGATAGTATCATTCCTACCTAACAGCCTAATTAACTCTAATGAAGCAATTAAGACGGCGTGCAAGTTGTACTCCGTAGAGTTATGCTGGTCTTATCACTGCGGACAACGGCCGACAAAACGGATGCTCCTCAACCGCGAATCAGGCGAATCACGGGGCATCCCCGTATCTCCCCCACACTTCTCCATTGCCCGTTACGTCAGTCGAGGGTCGACCTTAACTTGATCTGTACGTAGGCAAGGTCCATCCCTATGGGACTTTGTCTGCATTGACAGATAACTATTACCAATTACCAATTAGCTATGAGGCTATCAATCGTCTGTCTGTGCGTGTTACCAGATTGACGGTGTACAGAGGCAAGACTGACCCTGACCCCGCATAATCGTTTAACCCTGGGCCATACAAAGACATGCAGGCCTTTCCATTCTCAATCCACACATGCTCCATCATCATTCATCCTTTTCTTGAACAGAGAGGAAATTGACATCCGACCATGACAGAAGATCCCAAGACAACATCCCCGAGCAACAACTCAAACAATGATAATAAAGATTTCAGCGGCGACGAAAAACTCGCCCACACAAAACCTCCCTCCGAAGAGGTGATCGCCATCTCCGAGGACCAAGATCTGGCAGCGATCCAGCTAGATCCGGCCAAAGAGACGAAGCTGCTGGCCAAGCTGGACCTGGCGTTTGTGCCGGTGATCATGTTTGCGTATTTGACGTGTTTCTTGGATCGAAGCAATATTGGTATGTGACAATCTCTCCAGGAAATCAGCCTTCTCCTGCTGATGGCGACCAGGCAACGTCAAAGTGGCCAACATGCCGCGGGACATTCATGCCAGCGCAGAACAGTTCTCGACCGCCGTGTCCATCTTCTACGCAACCTACGTCTCCTTCGAGACGCCCTTCGCCGTCATCATGAAGAAGGCGGCGCCGCGCAATCTGCTGACGGCGCTGGCCTCCGTCTGGGCCCTGACGACCATCTTCTCCGGCTTCATGGTCAATGTCGGCGGCCTGTACGCGACGCGGCTGATCCTGGGTGCCTGCGAGGCGGGCCTCTTCCCGTGTCTGAACCTGTATCTCACCATGGTGTATCGCCGAGAGGAGCAGGCGAAGCGGGTGTCGTATCTGATGAACTGCGCTGCCATTTCTGGTGCAGTGGGCGGGTTGCTGGCATACGGCATTCTGCAGATGGATGGCGTGGCGGGAAAAGCGGGGTGGAGGTGAGTCCCTACTCATCTAATTTACATCTATACGTCTCTAATTTACAGCCGCTGACGCATGCAGATGGGTCTACATCATCGAAGGCATCTTCAGCGTCATCGTCGCCGTCTGGATCTGGTTCGGCCTGCCCAACGACCCGGCCAACGCGTACTTCCTCACCGCGGAGGAGAAGTGGATAATGCAGGTGCGCAACGCGCAGCGGCGGAAGTACATGGGGAGCGAGAAGTTCAGCTGGGAGGAGGTGCGCATTGCGCTGCGCGATCCGAAGCTGTATCTGAGGTAGCTATACACCTGCATATATAAAAGTAAGTATACAGGCTAATGCGGGTGTTAGCGGCGCAATCCAATTCTGCCAGGACATCCTCCTCTACGGCTTCAGCACCTTTCTACCCTCCATCCTCAACAGCATGGGCTACAACACGCTGCGCAGCAACGCGCTCACCGTGCCGGTCTACGTCTGGGGCGCGCTGTGCTTCACGGCCATCGCATGGTTCTCCGACCGCTCATCGCGCTTCGCCCTGTTTCTCTTCGGTGCAAACATCTTCTCCATCGTCGGGTACATCCTCCTGCTGTCCGTCTCGTCCGACGCGGTGAAATACTTCGCCACCTTCCTCTGCGCCGTAGCGACCTACACCGGTCCGGGGCTGAACCTGACTTGGCTGAACGTCAATATGGCACCGCACTACCGCCGCGCAGCAGCCGTCGGGCTGCAGCAGACGATGGGCAACACGGCAGGCATTGTGGTCGGGCAGATCTACCGGACAAGTCCCTACGTACTCGGCAATGCGTTTTCGCTAGGCGCGCTGGTCGTCTCGCAGATCCTCATCGTCGTGCAGATGCTCTATCTGAAGCGAGAGAATGCCGTCAAGGCGAAGATCGCATCGGGCGAGAAGCAAGACACGCGGAGAGTGAGGACGGGAGATGCGGAGGTGGATTTTACGTATCATTATTGATCGGTCGACCATATGCTTAATATGGAGGTGTATATATTTTAGCTGAATGTGAATGAGTGGTATATTCCTGCGACTTATGCTATAATTTTTCTTGGTAAAATAGCAGCACTATCAGTAAATATGAGCGGATTAAAAAAAAAAAGGTGCCATGCTACGGATATATCGTTCTGTCCTAAGCAAAAAAAAAAAGCACGCTGAGATGAGATGAGATGACTGGGAGCAAGAATGATGATAGGCACCCTAACCCGTAATATACCATGTTCCTCTACAGATTCATCTCCTACATACATACCTATCTATCTATCTATCTATTCGATCGCTCAATTTAATTGCTCAATCTACCCATGGACCAATCTGCCAACCACACACCCCATACATACATACATGCTCAATTGAGCAAGAACTAAGTCCTAAGTCCTCACACATATGCACATACAAGGATCAGCTCCTCCTCTCTTCTCTTCTCTTCTCCTGCTCGTCCAATGCTAATCCAATCCAGTCCATCTATGCTAGGAGCCCAGGACAGTACTAGCTGGCCTACCTCCACTCGAGATCCCCATGGGCCCCGTCGCTGTCGTTCGGTCGGTTCGAATCGTGACCGGCCGGGGTAGCGCGAGGTATTTCTATTTCTGTGTATCATTACGCATTAGATAGCATACATTACGGTTACACACTTTAATAGAGGAAATTATTGCCTTTTTAGTTTAGTGAATAATGTTTGTCTCGGCCAAAAATACTCTTTTACCGAGAGAGCGAGTGAGCGCATCGATAGACGTTAGCTTAACTTTAATCGAGGACACTATCTCTGAATACCATTAATTATTACCGTGGATGAATGATGGGTGGTGAGTAATGGGTAACTTAATCAATGAGTAATGAGTACCCCGTGGAGAGTGCGTGCTGGGATCTTGTTCTTTCTCCTAACTAGTTACGAAATTATCTACCTACTTAGGTATGTACCTACTTACCTTTATTGGTTTACGATTCTTACTGGAAGGGATTCTGGGTTCACGATTTCCAGATCTTAGATCAAGCTTGCAAAGTACAGAGTGCAGAGTACCGTAAAGCAGATCAAAGCAAACCCCGCACTGTCTTTGGTGGATCTCCAGGTATTATTAGTGTTTAATACATGTCTATAGATATACAGGTATCAAATTAAATCCCATCAATTCCGGTGCTTTATCTACTTGCCGTTTAAGTTGGAAATCACTGAATACTATGAGAAGAAGACAGAAATAGCACTACAGGCTAGATACTAAGCAGGGGGCATTTTTATTTTCTTATCCTATCCTATCCTATACCGATCTATATCTATCCAATCTATTTATTAATTTATTTATATATTTAATATGGATACGACGTCCCTCCGCACCCAAATCGCCTCCCAAGCCACCTCTCCCGCGCACGAGGCCCGTCTCCTCTGCCGACACAACCTCCTCACAAACACCGCCGGCATCGCCCCAGGGTATCTCCAAGCGAACCTAATCGTCCTGCCCTCTCGCTACGCAGAGCACTTCCGCGCCCTTTGCGCCCGGAACCCCGTGTCCTGCCCACTGCTGGGCGTCACGCCGCGGGGCGATCCGCACACCGTCCTCCCCGCGGGCTGCATCAAGACAGCGCACGACTTCGACATCAGGACGGATTTCCCGTTGTACCGCGTGTACAAGCACGGGAAACACGTCGCCACAAAGCACGATCTGAAAGACCTCTGGACGCCCGACCACGTCGGCTTCCTGATCGGCTGCTCCTTCTCGTTCGAGGATGCCCTCGCCGCCGCTGGACTCACGCCCAGACACCAGAAAACCGGCACGCTGGTCGCCATGTACCGCTCGAACATCGCCGTGTTACCGGCGGGCATCTTCACGGGCGCGAAATGCGTGGTCTCCATGCGGCCGTATCGCCCCGAGGATGTGGAAAAGGTCCGCGACGTGACGAGGCCGTTTCTCTCGACGCATGGCGAGCCGGTTGCTTGGGGGTGGGAGGGTGCGAGGGAGATTGGCGTGGAGGATGTCTCCAAGCCGGATTTTGGGCAGCCGCAAAAGTTTGAGGAGGGGGAGGTGCCTGTTTTTTGGGTAAGGAAAAAAAAAACAATGAACGACTAAGGAAAGAATGGAGTGGAGAGGAATTCGAATTCAAATTCCGTGCTGGACTTGATTCCTTCTTCTTTCCGTCTTTCGATCTCTCTCTCTCCCCCCCCCCCCCCCCTCTTTTTTTTTCACTCTCCAAGTTGGATTTTATCTGATCAATGACTGCTGTGCAGGCATGCGGCGTCACCCCCCAGCTAGTAGTCGAATCAGCCGGGGACAAGATCGATGGCTTGGTGTTTGCCCATGAGCCAGGCCACATGCTCGTCACGGACTGGACGACTGAAGACTTGGAAAGATTACGAGCAGGAATGGCGGGGGGTGTTTGATATCGGAGACTAAAGAGTTGGACTTGAGGCAGGTGAAAGACGGAGAATGGCTTGTATATGCATGGAAATATTGTATTTGCACAATATATGTACATATGTATATGCACGAAATGTCCGGAGAGCCTGCGCTGGAAGTTGTATTCACAGGCATGGAAGAAGTATGTACCATTTTTCGTTGACTGATATATTGCATGCATATTCATATATTTACTGAGTTCTGCAAATTTCCCCTATTGTTTCTGTGTGACAGACATCAGCCATCCAGATTGAACAACCATCGTGTAGATCAAACAAGAATCATAGCTTAGACTTGAACGCTGACTTGGCCGCTGACTCTGGCTTCGTCACATCGACTCGCGTCCACCACGGATATACAGCCGGCACATCCTCCACATTGTTGAAGCTGGCCTGGAAATCCGGCTTGCGCTTCTCGAAAAAGCTCTGCACGCCCTCCAGGTTGTCCCTCCCCCCAAACATATCGAAGATCACCCGCGACTCCAGCAGGTGCGTTGCCTCCGCGCTGTCCGGCCCCCGATACATCAGATCGCGCATCAGCGCCGTCGCCACTGTTGACGTGTTCTCCGCTATCTCCGTCGCCAGCTCCAGGCCCCGTGCCACGGTCGCTTCCGGCGTGGGCAGTACCTCCGAGAAGAGCGTCGATAGCAGCGGGTGGGACGCCGGGTAGGTTTTGCCAGTCGTGATCAGATGCAGTGCACGCGAGTACCCGATCACCCGTGGCAGGAAGAAGGCTGACACGCCCTCCATCGTCACTCCTCGACGGCTGAAGACGAAGCCGATCTTGGCGTCTTTGTATGCTACCCGGATCGCAGCGGGCAGCGTCATGGTGATGCCAGCGGCCACGGCAGAGCCGTTGATGGCCACAACGGTCGGCTTGCGGCAGTTATGGATGGCGAGGGAGGCCCTGCCAGCACTGGATCCGATGTTAGCTAGTTGTCAATAAATTGAAAGATCTGCATACCTATCTCGGTGACCCCTGGCTCCGCCTGGTTCACTGTTCTTGGCCTCCAGGAATCCAATCTCGAGATCGGCGCCAGCACAGAACATCTTTCCGGCGCCCGTGAGGACGATGGCGCGCACGCGGTCGTCAACGTCGAAGAGCTCAAACACCTCCTTTAGCTCTTCACCCATCGCCTCGGTAAAGGCGTTGTTCTTTTCCGGACGGTTCAACGTGACAACGATGACTTTGGTCGGGGTGGGAGATGCCGCTGGGACGTGGGACAGGGCGATATACTTGGTGGGGAGGGCGGCGTAGGAAGAGGGTAGACTGAGGGTGGAGTCTGACGGCATTGTCGGTGATGATTATTGATCAGCGATCAACCGCGAGACCAGCACAGTTGATACAAGTCAATATTCTGGACGATGGTCATTCGACAGGATGACAGCGACATGCGCGGCTGGTTGAATTTCACAGCTCATGTGATGTCGTCGGAAACAGCAGACAGGCTCAACTGGCGGTGTGGTCAGTTGAGATAGACGATGACGACGAATGAGGCGATGCAGAAGCAGAGAGGGATGTAGACGATGGCATCCATCTCGGCCGATGAGATAAAGCATGCAGGGATGTAGCACAGAGGAGATAACACTGGCTGAGTCGGCAGTAAGAATGGTAATCGTGGCTGAAAGGAGTGTGCCAGGGGGTTTTATTTAATACTATTTCCCCGGCGATGACATCGACCCCTGGGCGGTGGGCCGACAGGGCGGACTGCGGGGAATAACTATTATGGCTATAACCTTAACCATGAAGCCGGTGTATCACAGTGAGATCATAAAAGGAGGTGAAAGGTACGACTAAACAGAGCCACAATTCCAACAGCATGGTATGATTTCTCTGCTGTAGCCTGTAGCCCGTTTCAGATCCTCTCTCACATTTCTTGCTGGCAAGCCCCGTCAAGTCTCTTACCACTGCTCATCGTCAGGCAGACAGAAGTCATCTAGCTCCAGGCGCTTCACACTACTATGTGGCTTCGTGATATCCTTGTCACGAATAAGAGACCGAAGACTACAAGAATGCTGACGACAACTTCCGTACCAGTTACATATTCCACCAAGAGCACACCATCGTGGTGATGGGAATTCGCAAACGCTTTTGACCGTTTCTGCGAAGCTAAAGCCGAGAAAGGGCGCGAATGGCCGTGGAGAGGAGAGATGTCGCGCATCCATCCCCTTGACAAGGGCACCGAAAAGGATTGAATCACACTCAAAAGAGCATGAAGTTACGCCTGTGCGAAGCTCATCGACGAGATTGTCCAGGGATTCGACAAGCCGCTCGATGAATTCTTGTCTCTTTTGGTCAATCTCATCTACTCGATTAGTTAGTGCCATCCTGTCATATATCCTCCCTGGCTACCTACCAATGATTTTTTCTGGGATTGGAAGCCCGAGGGTCTGAAGCGGTCCCCGGCTATACTTTGAGGCAAGGAATGTAGCCAACTCAAACTTTTCTGAGAGGCGGAGCGTCCAAGAAATCCATACCCAGAGAACGATGTTTCTCAAATCTTTCATTTGGCTGAGGTGGACTCCCAGGTGATCAATCCACCTTTCTGAAAACGGCTCAATTATTTCGACGCATTTGAAGTAGTCCGCGATAACAATGACCTTGGCAAGCATTTCGAGACTAACCTCTCGAGGGACGTCGCGGAAGTGCCCATGAATAATGTTCATGACAATCGTGAGAGCCTCAGGGTCCCATCCCTCCTCACAAACCCGCAAAAAGCCGTCGCGACGGAGATCCTGGCCTTCTTCCCAACCACCTCTGAGCATTGCTTTGAAATAGGATGAAGCTAGAGACAAATGGCTTGACGAGACTCTCATATGTATGACATCGTCTTTGCTTGGTGCCTCGCCCGAAGCTGCGGGCTGGGTGTGATTTTTGGAAGCAGCATGTATGGCGAGTTCAATGGGCTCTGAAGGGCTTCGTTGCGGAGAGGCAGGAGAGGATATTGGACTTGGAGCACCCGGCGTAGCTGGCGTAGGAGGAGTCGAATAGGGGAGCGGGTAATCTTTGCTATCATCCCAGACAGCAAAGTCCGTGCTGGGATTTTTCAGAACAAGGATGACATCCCCATCGGGATCAAACTCGTGAATTGTTCCTGCCATTGCGATGATTTCCAACGATCAAGAGAGGGGTCTAGAAGAAGGAACGGCAACGAAGGTACTTTTCATGGAACTTGCAAGAATCTCTTTGTCTCAGGCAGCCTGACAGAAGAACAAAGGGACCAGCAGGACAGGGATCCGCGAGAAAATCTCAGAAAAGAAGCCAATGTCAAAGTATCGACGGCAATCTCGTAGGTCTAGGCTGAAACGTTGGCGAAGCTCATGTTGACTTCAGCGAGAAAACAGTGGTTGAGAACTTCTCAGCAAGTTGTCAGTGATGAAGACGAGTGAAATAACGATGACTGATGGTGGAAAGAAGTGAAGGTGAGGTGAAGTTCTACCTAGACAGGTGCCTTGCCAGCCCTAGCCCTGGGCCCTAAGCCCTGAGCTTGACCAGTCTTGGAGCTCACTCCCCTTATGATGTTGGTACCAACATGGGCTCCTAATAAATAAACTTGAAAGGATGACAGCTAAAGGAGATGGGAATAATCTCAATTGATCACCATATAAAGGATAAAGAAATATATTAAGTTAGTTCTTAGTTACAATCTTAAGATGGTCCTCCAGCTAAGTGAACCCTAACAATTGTAGTAATACATATTATCAGCTAGATATATATATAGCCTAACATGCTGCTAGAAGCTCAGAGGGTATGAGTAATATGGTTGAGCAGTCCCCCTTGATTATACAGTAGTTAGATTGACAGTTTATTATAAAGAAAGACAAGATGTCTACGGTTTCTGAGAGGATAAACCCCAGAAAGGGCGCGAATGGCAATGGATAGCAGAGATGTCGCGCATCCATCTCAGCTGGTCTAGAGAAATCCTCATCCTTCATATATGCCAAAAGAGCTGCCATGGACAATCCACTCTTACCGGCTGGACTTTTCTAGCTAACACCTACTTACCACCTTCACCAAAATCCTCTGTATTGATCTCTCTCTCTCTCTCTTTTTTTTTTTTTAAAAAAAAAGTGGACTGATCCATATACTAGATTCTAAGCTTCTCCAGGATACAACTCACCTTTCTTGATCTTTAAACGTAATATAACTATGTATAACTAAAGCATGGCTATAGGTATGGTTCAATTGAGAGGCTCCGATAAAAGAAAAGAAGAGAAGAGAGGAGAGGAGAGGAGATTAGGCGGACAGACGCCAGGGTAGGGGCTTAGGTCAGCCTCATATAACTGATGCTGCGAAATCGACAGAACGAATCATTATCTAGGTCAGGCAGCGCCCCTTATTCACGGCATGACAAGACCACCATTGTTTCACCTACATGTCGTCTTCCTATTTGTTCGCCTATCACTCGCTTGCATCCTGTAACTCTCTTTCGCTCTGCCTCGCCTATATATAGTAGGCAGGGAAATTTTCAAGACATCTCTTGTACTGAAATTTCAAGGGATTTTGGTGAATTACAGTAATTTCAATAAATTCTAGATCATATTAGTTGTCAATATCTTGGCATTAATAACTAATCAAATCTTGTTTCTAAATTTTGACCCCCTTTTTACAAGGCAGCGCTAAATTTTTCCATAAGACTATAAACGCTTTTTCATGAAATTTGAAGTCCAGTCTGAAAATTTCGGAAATTAAAATTTCATTACCCATTCCCAATATATAGAGGCTTCTCGCCCTATCGTTAGGTAGTTTATACAGAGAATTTTGCACACAACTTTGGTCTCCCATATGAATATTCTCCCAACAATACCAACAATATGTTAATATGTTATATCACCGAATGCAATAAGGTCATAGGCTTCCGCCTCCGCCACCGGCCCATTTTCCTCCCAAATTCTGTATATTTTTGATTCTATTCGTTGAAGCATGTTTTTTTCATTCCCCCTTTTATGTAGAAAAATTCGTTTTTTATCAAAAGCCTAGAATAATTAGTTGTTTTAGGGATAAAGTTGGTCCAAAATTTCCTGAAAAAAAAATTCGTATCTAAAAATATTTTGAAAAAAAAAAGAAAAAAGAATTGGTCTAAGTTCGTGGTTAAAATTTTGATAATAATTCAATTAAGGAGAGTTCATATAAAAAAGTTCAGATTTACTCATTCTCTAATTAAAAATATGTTTTTCTAATACCTTTGCCATATAGTTTTGTTGCAAAATAAACTTGCAAGATTTTGCGGGAAATGGGCTTGTGGCGGAAATTTATGACTTATTCCTGAATCACAGACCCCAAACGATGGAATGCTTCCCCTATTTTAGTCCCTAACCTATCTTTGATCACTCTAGACCTTTTCCTAGTCCTTGTCCGCCTTACTGCACATGGCTTTTGGGCTTCTATGTGCCCTCCTCGAGATCTATATGAGTATTGAGTGACATCTGCGCGCTGCACGCCACCCTCCCCTCTTATTCTATGCTTCTTCCACGGGTTCTAGCCCCCATTCATCGTCCCTTCGAGCCCTATCTGCTGCCAATGCTGGGTCTCCCTGAGGGTAACTTATAGTAGTGTCTGCTAGGAATTGTAATAGGGCTCACGACTTTAGGGTTCCTAGTAATTCTAGCCTCTGCAAGACCTTGATACAATGTCTCCAGGTACCTGAACCACTGCCCATATTTAAAAAAGAGATGGTGAACCGACCCTCTTGGGGCCTAGCGCCACTGGCATGCCCCTGTTTCCTGGGCCTGAATCCTTTGTACATAAGTAGGTCCCTATGGCTGCGTGGTCCATTTTGAGCTGGCACATAGTATCAACTGGCTGTGTTTTTTTTTGTTTTTTTTTTTAGGAGCCGCGGCTACTACTGGTTCTTGCTTGCAGCCTGGCGAATCTCTTTAACAACTAATAGTAAGAATAAATATGATAACTGTCAGAGATGATGATGAAGAGAAGTCTGCTTGGGTAGAAGATGCCAGGTGGCAGGTCTATATAGGCGCCGGAACTGACTAAGCCGGAAAGGGGCAAACCGGAATCTCCAACAATAACAACTTTTTTTTTCCCCCTTTTCCTTTTATTTTAATTTATTTTTTTTAAACAAAAATGGTAACGAGACGTGTCAATAAAGTTGAATGCGATAATCTATTTTTGACAAGGTAATTGGATTACAGGAGTTTCCAGGAATAAAGTGATCTTACCTATAAGTAAAGTAAATAGTAATCTAAGATAATAAATACCTAGGATAGAATCATATTAACCCCCCTCTACCTTTGTTTTATTTAGGCTTATAATTAGCCTATTCTGCCAGGATTCTCACCTTCTCTGATTAACAATAACCTTTTCTTAGTCTTATCCACTAGGATAGTTCTTTTCTAGTTTTTAGTTAAAATAGATGATTGATTTTCTGTTTGACAGGATTAAGATCAGAGGGCGCAAATACAGAGTAAAGACTGCCTGACAGTTAAGGCATTTCTCAGCACATAGTAGAACTTACACATCTCTAGCTCCTTCTCTCTCTCTCTCTCTCTCTCTCTTTTTAGTAAAACTTTAAAGTCAATTTATTTGAGTGACTGGGTCTAGCAAAAGAGACGTCGCCCCCTTCCCACGCTAGAAAATGTACTGGACCAGGCAGCAGAGTATCATTGTAATGTCAGCATCACATATCCACAATTTGATTTCCTTTTCAACGATGTTGACTCTCCTTCATCACAGTCAACCACAAGAGTGGGGTAAAAAAAATAAATAAATCATGAAAGACAGACGGCTTGATCCAAATGATTTCGATCTCTCTGAGATCACATTTCTGGAGCACGAATCCCTTGAACTGGACAATATTGATCCCTCCGAGATCACATTTTTGGAAGAGCTCGGAGAGAGCGACGAGTCGGATGTTTTCCTTGTCTCCGTCAGGGGCAGGGAGTATGCGATGAAAGTGGTATGCATGTACGTTAAAAAATGAGGCCTTATGCGTTTCAGGCTTTATTCCTACCTCCTCTCTTTCTCCAAAAGAACGAAAAAACAGGTAGAAAACTCTGACTTTCGGAATGAACAGTAGCATATGGATCTTCACGATATTCAAAACAATCTATCCGGATATATCCGAGAGAACACCGCCTATCGAAGACTGCATTCCTACGGCTTCTGCGACAGGGGCTATATCCCGCGGTTCTATGGTTCGATCGAGGACATCGACACGGCCGTCTGTGGACTCTGGCTCCTGAACTTCGCGGCCGCGGAGGTCCGCCCCTGTGCCATCTTTCTCGAATATCTGCCTGCCATGGGGAAGCTGACGCAGACTTTTGAATGGAATTACACCAGAGAAAGGTGGGCGAAAGTCCATGAGATCATCACGCTGATGCATGCAGCTCGTGTCTGTTATGGCAGGACAAAGCCAAAGACAATGCTTGTCCCTGGAGAAGGAGAAGAAGCAGAGAGAATCTTGTGCTATGACCTTGATGTGTCTCTGACTTATCCGAATAACTATCCACTGTCGGACGAGGAGAAACAAACGCGGGATCGGGAATCTTGCTACGTGAATTGGAGAGGATATGCCCTGGTGAGGCATCTATTTCTTGGTTTTTCTTTTCTTTCACCATCAGTCAACTGACTGGGATCAATTCTCCAGGAAGTAGGACATATACACTTATCCATTTTTCATAACTATACGTGGAAAAGTGGCGATTAATTCGACATAGCATCAATTATAAAAAATCGTTACCAACTGTTCAACTGTGGAAAAAGATTTAAATATGATCCAGCTATACTATGAATTGCTTAAGGTTTTTCCAGAGTCGTCATATTACTGGCAAATGTCTGAATACAGTGTTGTAGAATATGAGGCGCCCCTATTGGCGAATAATCTATGTGCCTATAAGATAAGTTACCTGCATCAGAGTCCGGGAGCAATTGTAGGTGATCTCGTTTGAGACGCTGCCGGGATAGCCAGAAACAGATTATCGTGTCTTAATCAGCACCCTTGGTAATACAAGTAATATATGAATGTTCTGGCTGGTGATTTCCGCCTCTGCCCTAATGGGTTTCTGCGATTACCTTAGAGGATTGCCAGCGGCGGACACCCGTATAACCCTACTGCAACTTGACTTATGGTTCTGATTACAACTTGTCAACGCGAACAATAAAGATGACATATTTTGACTAGCATTAGAGCTCCTAGTTGGCAAGCCTTTCGTCGATTAGAGAAGGTCAAATAGATTCTCATGGTCACAAGCCCAAATAATAGGGGGAAGGCTGATCGGAATTCCATCCCATTCTTTGTCTCGGGTAACAGGTTGCTTCACTTCACAGGGGACTCTGACAATGTCTTGGCTCTTTGTAGTAAGGCTGTATTTCTGATTGTAGAAGCCCTAAACAAATAAAAAAAATAAAAAATCTATGAATCTTCTCAATGATTATACCAGACGCGACTGCTAGAACTGCCGGCCAAGCACTTCTCTAGAGGAGATTCCACTGTCTTTGAAAGGAGGTTCGCAGTTGGAAACTCACTACCAGCTGTCATGAGAATTAATCCACGGGAAGAGCTGGATGCCAAACTTTAGAGTCGATGCGTGCTTGGGGAAGAAGGAGGAGGAGGAAAGGGAAGAAAAGGAGCCGTCCTAAGCACATCACAGCATGGACACTAGGGGACTACATAATTTTTGTTTGCATTATTATTATAGTAATATGATCTCACGTCCTTGAAGCCTGTACTGCAGTCCGGTACTAGACGAGAACTCTTGCCAGAAAGAATTTTTAGGTTGATAGAATAAAGAATATTATTGTTATATTGCTGGAAGTTAAAAAATACATGTACAGAACATACATTANNNNTTCTTCTTCTTCTTCTTCTTCTTCTTCTTCTTCTTCTTCTTCTTCTTCTCTCATTCATTTCTCTTTCTTTCCCATAAGACAAGTTTTAATTAACCATATCATGGACCTTGGAAGTTGAAGCTTTTCACTTTTCTTTTTTCTTTGCGGTAAACGGATTATAGTGTTGGGATAATAATGATAATAATTATTCCACTTTATAAGGGGTTTTGCAGTCTAAGAAAGACGACTTATGCACGCTCTCAACTATATTATTAGCATAAATTTCCTACCGTATGTATGCATATACATGCATACATGTAGTGCACAGTAGAAGGAGAGCAAATAGTATCTTCAAAGGGGGCTTTCTTTTTTTTTTAGCATGCCCCACGTACCACCTGGTACTCCTAACAAGGTATTCTATACTCCGTACAGAGTACATTCATACATGCAGACATTCATGGATACCTCAAGAGGACTAACCCCAATGAAAGTTAGGCTAGGTACCGGCCTACCACGGCAGTGGATTTGCTCCGTTCGAGCCCCGTTGAGGCGCGGACAACACACGGATAGACAAACTTTAATGGGACCTCCTTCAGCGTCCAGTCCAAGACTCCAGGGAGTCCACAGGCGGAGATTGAGTCTGGAGAGTGGAGTGGATACTGGATGGAGGCGGAGCACGTCGATCTGCGGCCGTCTTTCCGGGCCTGAACTCCCAGTGTGAATGGGTAAGGCTTACTTGTAAGTAGGAGTATGCGAGAAATAAAATATACTGATGCAGTAATGTGCAGAGTACATGTATGTGTATGATTATTCCATCATTCCTTTACAGTACACTGTCTCGGTATATATTCAATGTTGCAGCCGTAGTGCAGTTCCGAAGGGTAGGTCTGTAGACCCAGGTATATATGTCCACCGAAAAAAAAAAGACATAGAGAGAAGAAATAAACCGACAGCAACGAAAAATAGCCAATGGATATACCATCAAAATCCAAACCAATCCATCACTCCGACCCGGCGCGAAAATAAAACCATTCCAAGACATGTCATCGTAAGCCATCCTACCGCAGACGAATGCGACCAGGGGACTTTTTTTGGTTGGATAAGATGCAACCGTCACGACTGAAGCTCGTGAGAACGTCCGCTATGGTTATCCAACTCCACAGGGACCTGAGGCACCGGCAGCGGCGCTGGCGCTGGTTGGCCGGCGTAGTATCCATACGTCTGGTTGTTAGGGTCCGGGGGCCTGTATGGCTTGTCCTGCTCGACGGCAGCAGCAGCAGCAGCAGCAACAGCAACAGCTGGAGCCTGACTGTCGGGCCCTGGCAGCGACGCTCCTTCTGGCTTGATAGCGCCTTGCTGGCGACGGCGCCGGAAGAAGAAGAGGATGACTGCTCCGAGGATGAGAAGGCCACCGATACTCACGCCGACCCCGATGCCTGCCTTGGCGCCGGTGGAAAGACTGCTGCTGTCGCTGCTACTGCTACCTGAAGGAGTAGACGATGCGGCCGCATTGCCCGCGTTGGAAGGCTCAGGCAGAGGGGTCCAGTGTCCAGCCCAGGTATCCTGCCAGCTGTTCTGGGATCCTACCAGCGACTGGTCGGCCGGCGCGATGTTCGTTAGCGACGGGGTCGCCTGATAATTCGGACCCGGGGCCTGAGCCAGGAACCAATTGCCCGTTCCATCATTGCTCCAGTTGACACCAATAAAGGCGGCCTGGAGAAAGGCGCGTCCCAGCCCGTATGTGCTGTTGCTGGTAAAGCATGGGAAATGCTGCGTGGGCGTGCTGACTAGGGGTGCCTCGAGCGTCAGATTCAGCAGGGCAAATGGAACCTTGACCATGAAGTTGGCCGTATTGAGGGCATTCAGTTGGAATGTGAGGCTCAGATATGTGGGAGCCGTCACGATCTGCTGGTAAAGGGGGCTTGTCGTGTTCCAATAGTACAGACCCATTTCAGGATGGTACTCAACTGGCAACTCGGCTGCAATTGCATCGCAAGTGCTCTTCGGCAGGTAGAGGTATGGATTAGGAGGGGAAACGACCACGGATAATGGCTGGTAACTCGAGGAAGAGGAATCTTCCTGTTGCAGGAGGCCGGTTTTGTTGGTGAAGTTCCACGGAGATCCTCCATTAACGACCCCGATTCCGATATCGAGAAGCTCAATCGTAAATGTCCCTCCCGCCCCCGCAGTGGTATAGGGTTGCGCGGAGACTGGCGCCAGCGCACGCGACTGGTCCTATCCGCCTAGGAAAAGAGAACCGGGAATATTCAAGGCGGCTGATCCAATGTGCATGCCGTACGAATATGACGGGATGGCTTTGCCGCCTCCGTTTGTGTATAGATAACTGTTGATGAATGTCGTGTTCAGCGGCGGGAGACCTCCATTCTCAGAGAATGTTGCGTTGTACCGGGGTGCGCCCAGAGACAGGATTCCCACCTCAACCGGATAACTTTGGCCGCCTGGGTAGGTTTGGTAGATGTCGGTGACCGACATGATGGTGACATCTTGGACGACAAATCCGCCTATATCGATATCATCCCAGGCGTTCTTGGCAAAGCCGTATAGCGGGACGGCATTGATGCCGACGGTAATAGCCCCGCTCGCGGAGAGCGAGATAGACTTGTTGTTGAATGTGGTGGATACATCTGGATCGAACAAGCCTGCCTGCTCCGCATAGCAGGTCGAGGAGAGCGATGTATTGTCACAGACATACGTCGTGAGAATGTAACTGCCCCAGATGCCCCCGGGATAGAGCGCAATGTTCTGCTCGGGGGTGCCAACGCCGACATTCACGGCCTGCCATGGTCCATCAGGTCCATAAGGCCGGTTCGCCCAGGTCATCTCGTAGGGATTTGGTTGCTCATCAGCGATCACGACCGACATCAGGCTTCTCGCAAGGAGCAAGCCTGACCAAAGGTCCCGCATTGCGATTGCAGGCCCAGACTCTGCGGGGGCAGCACGGCAGCAAGCAGCAGATGTAGTCGAACGAGCGAACGAGCCAATTCAGGCAAAGAAAAATAACCAGAATCAGAATAGACGAAATAATCCAAGATGGGTCCTACGGACCATCATAAACGAAGAACCTCTTGCTGGCATCGAAGTCAAGAAACAGAGGATAAAGACGAGGGAAGAGAATCATGTCTGCAGCCTCTGCGAGTACTCTTCAGCTCGCAAATTCAGCTCGGAAAAATCTACCTATGATGCAGCGCGTTGCAGTGTTGGGACTAACAATGGCCTAGTGAGCGTCAGCCGCATCCAAGAAGGCGCATGGGACTAATGCATGAGCGGAGAAGCGACAACAGCCTCAACCAACCACCAGGAACGGCCCCCAAACTTATTCGACACCAACAACGAATGAATAGCTGAATGGGTTCTTCTTGCAAGTGACGCTGGCACGCGGAGAAGCGCCGAAGAGGATCGCGTTCCGGCAGAAGACACGCCCAAGTCAGCAAAATCTTACCAGCCTTCATTTCTTTTGGAGAAAATCGATAGTAATGTGTGGTTGTACATGACAGCATCTAATGAGGAAGAGGAGTATGGAGTAGAGTACCTAAGAGATGAATATGACTGGTCAGAAGGAGAGAGGGGTCTTGAAGTGCAGCCAGGTTCCTGTCACACAAAGAACAAGTAGTAAAAACAAAAGAAAAATAAAAAAAAAATCAAAAAGAATATGTATAAGGAGATGGCACAAGGCCTAGGCAAAGCACTTGAACATGGCGGTATTAACTCCTCACAACTTCATGACCAATAATTGATGGAATCATTAATAGATCAGTGGGATGAAGAAACCACAGCTATGAAGCTCTCTGCAAAAGAGCATTAGGTAGGTCATTGCCACCTGCTGAGGGTTATAATAATTGGCGACTTCGATGCTAGTAATCTGCAGGAAAGGATGGTCAGAAGCAATCATCATCATTAGATGCATGTCCAATTGATGGAGCTGGTGTCAAGTATTTTGGAGGAGTCATTTCAATTCCACTTCATCATGCCATTAATTTATTCACTGTTTATTGTAGAACAATTGACCTGATGAAGGACTTTTCCTATATTCCATTTAGTATGGAGTATAATGAGATAAGTTCTTATAATTATTTTATTTTATTTTATTTTATTTTATTTTACTTTATTTTACTTTACTTTACTTTCAGGTAACCAATGACCAGAAAAAAAAGATGCCCTCTTGTACTAATTTCTACAAATCTTGAAGTCATTTATTTACATATTTTTCTTGAATAAACTACTCGTTGGTTTGGCAGATAGAGTGATGGTTGCAGTTTCAGTAAATCAGGTCTTTTTCTTATTCTCGGTGCAGCCGGCTTCCCGGCCACACGCTTAGTCAGCTCCGTCGGCCCGTGCGCCCCAAACCTCCTCCTACTTCCTTTCTCNTAGAGAGGTTCAATATAGATATCTCAACGGCTTCATTCTTTCCCTTTCTAGTAATTCCCTCACTGAGCCTTGCCGGACGCGGCAAGACTTCTTATATTTTGGCACAGTACCAGCCTTTATTTTCTCTCCTTCATTGACGTTGAGAGATCCACTTCTTTTTTTTCCCCATAGGAACAGATTAAATGTGAGCCTTTCTTTCCACAATAAAAACTGCTCTCAAAAAAATCATTTTATATGTGTACTTCATACTTGCAATTAATCATTAAGATAGAACAAATCACCAATGACAGGCACCAATTTCAGAGCAAGGATCACGTTGCTCTTATCGATCACCTCGGCGCTCGTTCCTCCTGACTAGGCAAGTTTTGGGTTAGTCGCGGGAGGAAAAGGCTTCCCCACGCGCGCTAACCCGCAGAATCCTCCTAGAACAATCCAATCTCAACGACCGGAGTGCCTGACTCGACTGTACAGAGTGCGGAGGACTCCGTATATAAGCCTGAATCTGATGATATTATTAATTGGAGATGATATCAAGGCCTCTTGATGAGATGTCTTTTCTTTTCTATGAGAGATATCTCTCAGAATAAAGGGCTTTGAGACGAAGACGCTAATCCGCACCGAGATGGATCTGTTATCTTGGCGTGACAGGGATTACAATCCTTCCCATCTAATCCATGCATGAATCCTGAACTATTCCTCTTGGCAGGTGATTCAACTGGCAAGGGTTTGAAGTAGGTTAGAGGCGGATTAGGCGGGAAATACGAGCGGTGGAAGGCGGCTGAGGTCAGTATCTAACTAATCGAATGCTAATGCTAATACCCCTGCTTTCTTCAGGAAACCATACTCCGTACGGACAGGCGCCACAAACAAAGACCGGGAAAAGAACAGGGGAGGAAAAAGCCGCTTGCTGTCTGTCGAAAGTGGGTAATTATTGAAGAATTCAAAATCAAAGCTCACCGTTTATATTGACTTTGCAGGTCCCAACGGAGCGGTAGAAGTCAGTCATCTGGCAGATGATGTTGTTACCTCGTGGACCTCGAACGAACAAACAAAGCTTTGTTCACGACTCACGACTCCCAACAGCATTCTTCTTGGCTGGTTGAAGCTTAAAATGAAAGTCTTCAGGACGAAGGATTTAAAATTAAGCTTCGTCAGAGGGACGCATGTTGCAGACTAGCCAAGGAGCAACGTGCAAGTGTCACGGCACTTCTTCTTGGCCGTGCACCAAGGTTCCATGTGTTCAACTTTGCGAGTTGACTGTCTTGCAGATCCGCACCAATTCTGAGGTCGGGGAGGAATTAGCCATTCCACTCGTTGTTATAACTTGCTGCGCCGCAGAAGACTAGGCAGCTGTCACCGGCATTGGGTTGGCAGATCTTCCGGCATGTCTGCCAGGGTTTGATTATGGTAAAGCAAGCAAGACAGTGTACGGAGTATTCCGTACAGAGTACTGCGTACGGAGTAGCAGATCATACAGTCCTGTGCACAGCGGTCCGCAACACTAATCGAATGCAGAGACTTCTGCATCTCCTCTCATAACCGCGTCTCAGATAGCAGGAAGCAGGATCTTGAGACTCTCTCTCGTCGAGGCTGTGCCGCTCGGATCTTCGACTCTTCGAGTCTTCAACCGTGCCGCATGTCGAGGCGAGATCGACTACTCCGTATACTCTGTACGGAAGGACCCCTGTATAGAGTTGGTGGTGACAGCTTATAGACCAGAGTCGGAATGCTCACTAAAGAGTTGACTCTGCCGCTCAGCCAGTCACGTATAATTTTTGCAACTAGTTTCCAGACAAGCACTGTGGGGATTCCACGCACATCAGGCTCCTGGCGAGTCTGCAGTCGTGCTAGACTCCTAATCTCATACTAGCACGATGGACACAACACGAAGTACGGAGTACTCCGTACATATTCCGTATATATACGCAGGGAGAGCATCCATGGCTGTATAGACCAGTCCTTCGCTTCTCACTCCTGGCTGCCTATTCCAACTGAACTGATCTGTCTGCACCATGATCGGTTCTCTGTCGCTCTTTACGGCTCTCGCCACTCTATCATTCTCTCTACCAGCCCAATCGGCCCCTTACCGACGACTACTGGGCACTCTGGGCCCCGATATCCCCGATGGCTTGATTCAAGGCACCCTGGGCGCTCTCGCGGGCGAGATCGGTGTCAACCAGACATATGACTATGTGGTTGTCGGCGGAGGAACCGGCGGCAGCGCAATCGCCACCCGCCTTGCGCAAGCCGGACATCGCGTTGCCATCATCGAAGCGGGCGAGTTCTACGAGCTGGGGGATCCGGTCCTTGCGTCGACTCCCGGCGGTGATTTCGCCTTTGTCGGGGCCGACCAAACTGATGCGGATCCTCTCGTCGACTGGGTGTTTATGACGGAGAAGCAGCTGGGTGCGAATGGACGGTCGGTCCATTACGCGCGCGGCAAATGTCTCGGTGGAAGGTAAGCGGCCCTGCGATCATGAGTGGGAGATGTTGCTGACAATGTAGTTCGGCTCTGAACTTTATGATATACCAGAGGTATGGGAAGGCTTCAAGCTACCGCGAATGATGCCACTAACAGATGTGTCGTGTAGAGGAACTGAAGGATCCTTCCAGCAATGGGCCGACCTCGTCGACGATCAAAGCTACACCTTTGACAATTTGCTGCCGTACTTCAAGAAGAGTGTGCAGTTTACGCCTCCCAACACGGCCATCCGGGCGTCGAACGCCTCCGCCCAGTACAACGAGGACGCCTTCTCGTCGACCGGCGGACCGTTGCACGTTTCCTACCCCAACTACGCCGCGCCTTTCTCGAGCTGGGTCGAACAGGGCCTGCGGGCGATCGGCCTCCCCGAAATCCAAGATTTCAACAGTGGCAAGCTGATCGGATCGCAGTATGCCGCGTTGACGCTCAGACCGTCCGACCAGACGCGAAGCAGCTCCGAGGCGTCTTTCATCCAGAGCGCCATGAACGACAGCAGCTTGAACCTGAAGATCTACACGGGCACAATGGCGCAAAGGGTGCTCTTCGACAGCAGCAAGACGGCGACGGGGGTTGAGGTGGTGTCCAACGGCCTGGTCTATCAGATCAACGCCGCGAAAGAGGTCATCGTGTCGGCTGGCGCGTTCCAGTCGCCGCAAGTGCTCATGCTCTCGGGAATCGGACCTGCATCGACGCTGGAGCAGTTCGGCATCCCCGTGGTCGTCGACCTGCCCGGCGTGGGACAGAATATGTGGGACCATGTCTTGTTCGGTCCCTCGTACCGCGTCAAGGTCGACACCTTCACCAAAGTCGTCCGTGACGTGGTGTATCTGGCCGAGCAGCTGCTGAACTATGTCCTCAACCGGAATGGGCCGCTGACCAGCAATTCTGCAGATTACCTTGGATGGGAGAAGGTGCCTGAGTCATATCTCAACAACTTCACCGCGCAAGCCCAGCAGGATCTGGCTGCGTTTCCGGATGACTGGCCGAATATTGAGGTAAGTAGACACCTTTGCACTGCAACACCCGTAGATGACTCTTCAACTGACTTGACTAGTACATTTCCGGACCAGGCTACGTAGGAGACTTCTCCAACCTGCTCCTGAACCAGCCCTTCGACGGCTACTCCTACGGGACGATCCTGGGCGCGCTCGTCTCGCCGCTGTCCCGGGGCAACGTAACGATCCAGTCCGCCTCGATCATGGACCCCCCGATCATCAACCCGAACTGGCTGGTCAGCGACACGGACGCGCAGGTGGCCGTGGCAGCGTTCAAGCGCGCGCGCGAGGCCTTCGCCAGCGCCGCCATGAGCCCCGTCGTCATCGGCGAGGAGTACTGGCCCGGCCCGCAGGTGTCGACGGACGAGGAGATCCTCGAGGTGATCCGGAACAGCCTGCAGACGGTGTGGCATGCGGCATGCACATGCAAGATGGGGAGGAGCGACGATCCCACTGCGGTGGTGGATTCGCAGGCTCGGGTGTACGGCGTCAAGAATCTGCGTGTTGTTGACGCCAGTGCGTTCCCGATCTTGCCGCCGGGACATCCCCAGAGCGCAGTCTGTAAGTCTTTCCACTCATTATCCTAGGGTTGAGCTCAGCTAATCGTCTTGTCAGACATGCTCGCAGAGAAGATCGCGGACTTGATTATTAACAACGGCACTGCGTCTGTTTAGTCTAAAACTCTAGGGCTAAACGATGGTCGAACTTTTAGCCTATTGAAGAAATATCTTCGCAGACAGGTCATCCTATCGTAATCTAATTCTTCCCTTCCCCACCTGCTTACCTAACAACTCTTCTCACTGTCATTAATGTTGTTGTTGATTGATTTCTTCTTTTCATTCCCTCCTCCCATTTATTTCTTTTATTTCTATCTACCACGATCGTAAATACAAAACTTTGTCTTCTCTCTCGCTCTCTCTCTCTATGTTTTTTTTTTTAAATCCCCTATTGCTGCTGTATGTATCTATGTGATATATGTATGTATGTAGGTAGGCATCCTGTAGACTGTAATATATTATATTGTATCAGAATCGTTTGTCTGCTTGTATCTATCTAGAGAAGAAAGCAGCGCATTGGTGATTTTTTTTTGAAAAAAAAAATCTTTTCCATCTTAGAATAAACTTGACTAAAGGCTAACAGTATTTGTTACTAATGTCGTCGATTTAGTTATTTACTTCCTTCCCTCGGGAAGGGAGAAAGGAATAACTCCAGGAGTACATACCTATCGGCTGAAAAAAAAAAGGAGGTAAGTAAGTAGAAGTCGTTGTGATTAGTCTCCTCAGACTTTCGAAGCAATATATATATGCGTATATACAGGCCGAGAGAAGGCAGAGTTTCTCCGGATGCGTTTTCTCTCTCCCTATTTTTTTTTTGATCTGGTATGTATGTACAGTACATACATACAGTACAACATCAATAATGATCACCCTTGAGCTGAGCTGAGCTGACCTGACCTGACCTAAACTGAGCTGAGCTGAGTTGAGTTGAGTTGACTGGGCTCAATCAAAGCTAACAGAGAAGTAAGTCTCCCAGATCTCAAAGAAGGTCCTGTTCTTCTTCCCAGCCCATACTCATTTTTTTTATTTAATTCAAGACGACGACGCCGATTGTCTGTCACTAACAGACCCCGTCACAGGATTATTCCCCGGCAACGCCGGAATCGGCACCGTCAAGCCCAGATTCTCCACCGGCGCAGGTATCTCAAGCTGCTGCGTCCACGCGCCCTGAATATGGCCATTGGTGATAGAGCAGTTCGCAGCATTCTCCCCCTCGGGGCCCGTGCAGGTCGCAAACGCATCCTGCAGCGCGTTCAGGTCCGTCCAGCCATTGATGAAGTCCGCGTGGAGGCCGTAGCCCGTCGGGTCCCCCATCGCGTACACCCAGTTCTGCCAGTCGGTGTAGTTGGACACGTCGTAGAAGAACTCCAGGAAGATGGAGAAGATGGCCACGGGGTGGGATTCGGGACAGACGCCGGTGTTGTAGTCGCCGATCGCGGGGTAGGACATCTAAGTCGTCAATCAATCAGGTTGCTGTGAGGCAAAGGGGGAGAAGGGGGATGGTACTGACATGACTGGTATGGTCCGGACTGTCCAGATTCACGCCATCCCAGCACGAGGGGAAGAAGGTCTGCGCGCGCAGTCGCAGACACGGTTGCGTGGGAAGCGAGTTGGTGTAGATGCTGTCTGTTTCTGTCAGGCACATGTGGGACATGGCCCGTTGGGCGTAGTTGGAGTTGTTGTAGGTGCTAGATGACAGTTAGTCGGATTTCTCACCACCATAAGGGTATGTAAGATTAATTCGAAGACTACATACCGCAGCATTGGATCGCCAGCCAACATCCGCAACCCCGCCGGAGGAACCAGCGGATACTGGCTCGCATCGCACGAAGTAGCACCAGCAGTGTAGTTGCACGCCCGGTTGAGGTAGTAGACTGCCTATGTTGAATCAGTAGATAAACAACGATACTGGACGAGGAGGACCTCACATTCCCTTGGAAAGGAATAGCCTCAAACTGCCCATCCGACGTAATATGATACAGCAGCGGCTGCCAATAGTTACTCCGATCGATATTCACGCTGCAAGTGGTATTCGTCGCGTTCGGGGCCGTGTCGGCACCCATCGTGCGCGAAAACGCCGTGCCGCCGACGACGACATGAGTGTGCGCGGAGGGCTCGCCGGGCGAGACGATGGGGTCGGAGCGCTGGTATGTCAGTGGGAGACAGCTGAGGGTGAATTCGCCTCCCTGGCTGTAGGCCTGGTGAGGGAAGAAAAGAAGCAGGGCAGCAACTGAGGTTAGCTGAAGGAACCGCATGATGAGTCGATCTTACGATTGAAGGGTTCCAGCTCAGGTCGATATTTTGTCTGGTCGAAACTGGTACATACGCCAGTTTAAATAATGTCTCCAGAATAAGAGTAGCGGAGTTCATGAAAACAACACTGCGAAACAAGACTATGTACGTGCTTATTTTGGCCGTAAACCGGGGTTACATCAGACTCGGTGATCTGCGTGCTATTAATCCATTTTAGCTCCTGCCAGACGTCAGCAATCAGGAATAGTCATGCATCTACAGAGTACTTGGGCCGGTGAGATATGCATATCTTCCCTGTCTCCCCCACGGATGCGAGGCATTCTATCATGATAGCTTTGGCGGGCTTGGATATCCGATTATTTTCCGACGAATGTAACGAGCACGATCCTCTGACCTAAGATCTATCTTATAGAGGATTACAATTCAATGTATGTTACATCTGGAATGCAGTCACCCGACAGCGTGCCGCTTGTAAAGTCAGCTGGCGAAGTGGATGGTCAAAAATAGAATCTAATCGATTTGACAGAAGCCCTCGAGTGCGTTTATTAAATGAAACGAGATCGCCGATTTTAATTAAGGACATTATCCAAACTGTTGCAGATGGAGACTAATCCGGGGTATGACTAATATAAAAGGGGCATAACTTTTGTGGCAGATGATAGGCAATTTTTTATTTTGGAACATGCGTCACTATTCCTTTTTTTTTAGAGTCTATCCTGTCCAATTTCTAACCAGCGTTATTACCTATTATACGGAGTACTGAATAGACTATCTCCATAGTAGGCGAAGTCATCAGCGACTCTATTGTAACGCTATACTGCATATGATTAATCCGGGGCCGGCAGCAGATCCTGAAGATGGCCCGTTGCTACTCCATACGTAGGGTCAACATTTGAACAATCTTGATTCGGTGATCTGCAGGGGAGGACAGGGGGGAAATGCTGACAGTTGCTGACACCAAAGCTGACATCATCAAGATAAGCTTGTTTCAACTGTTCCCGTCTGCAACGGAAGAATGTTACCCTACCTACGTGTACTGTACTGTTTGTTATTCATGGCTAATTCATTTGTAACCTGATTATCTGTATAGGTCCCGGGATTAGATTGTGATTTTCAAGTGACATATTTAAAGTTTTAAACAACTCCCCGCAACTAATTATGGAGACGCATTTGTGTTACAAAGGGTCAAGATTGATTGTTTCAGATAAAGTGGCGGGCTCGGCCATTTCCAAATTAGGTTATTGGTCTTGCTGAAAAACTGTACAGACTAATAACAATGTTACATTGTTCGAACTAGTTCCCGAGCACCCTCCGAGAGACAGACCAAGGGAATACCAGCAGAGTAGTGTCTTGTCATATAGAAACAGTACACAAGGCTGTACGTACATTAGTTTTGGCCTGTGACCACCGCGTTTACTACCGACACCGGTTTGGAAAGGGGGAAAAAGGGCTCTTGACTGGTCTGTTTGTGTTGGTTCGATCAGTCTTCATGTTCATTGCGCTGTGCGGCACGCAAAATGAAGAGGTAGGAGAAACGGCATCTGCTCACAGCGAGACGCTTCTGAAAACCGATACATTTCAAATGTTAAGAAATAAATAAGTTTGCCTCCGACTCATGACTGGATGCCAAAGAATGGTACTGCAGCTGTGAGAATATCCGGGGTGACAGACCCCCCTGTCAGATTGCGGTGTACGGATTAGTCATCCTACAACCTCCTTCTATAGTTATACGGAGTAGTTCCAAAAACATCGAGATATGACCTCGAAGACTCAAGGAAATTGGAGAAAAATGCTGTCCATTTATGATTTCTAGGGTCTTCGAACGGACCGCACGAATAATTACTAGTAAAAAGAAAAAAATTCTTCTTTGCCTCCCCCGCCAAACCATCATATTTTATATGCGATGGAGTAGAAGTACAGAGAGATAGAACTTATAGATTGATAAGCCAAGGGCCAAAATTGCACCCTCTCGGATGCATGCATCCCCATCCAGTTGAAAGCGACTATTTCCTATCTAGGTAATACCTTATTTTAGCATTCCTTATCGGGTAAGTACCGTACTTACCTAATCACCCAGCGTCCTCCAAGACGCAGGTCTCCCAGCAGCCGTCGATCTTTGTTAATAGGTCTATTTCGTTCCTCGATATTATATTGAAGGGAACTTATAAAGGGAAATTAAAATAATAAATAAAAATAACTCGCATGGCATAAACTAAATGAGGGCTCTAGGCCAGAGCGTTCTTTTAGGTCGTTTGAATATGCATGCTTAGGTCCCGATTAGGTAACACGTATATTGCGGGGTTATTCCCGCATATCAGGGTAAATTGTCCTTTAGTTCCTGGATAGTCATTAAGGTAGAATTAAAAATAACTTCCGCCGCAGGGGAATTCCGCTCGTGCAGCAGCCTAATGCAATGCCCGAGTGCGTGGTGCCAACCGCCAGCTGTCATTGACGATACTGGGCAACATGGTAAGCACTTGTTACATCCTAATTTCTAGCGTTGTGACCGTCGATGTTGGGCTGCCAGGCAGTTGTGGATGTCTGTTTGAGGCTAAATACCTACGTATTATTATTGACACTTCCAGAGCCTCACATGGGGCTCCTTCCCGGCTCTTCTTCACTCGACACTGTTTTCAGTTCGATGTTCTGCATCGTTCGCAAAAATGACCGCCTCTCTGGACATTCTCTGGACAGCCCCGGCGCAGATGCTGTCAGCCTTGGTGTTGGGAGCCGCCTTCGCTCTGGGCCATCACTTCTTCTACCACAGCTTGGACGGCCAGCCCACGCCCAACACCAGTTATGACATTGATGGAGTCAGCCTCTCCAGACAGCAAATCAACGTCGCAGCCGGAACGGTGTTTGCCTTTCTGGTGAAGGCTCTCCTCGGCGTTGCGGTGTCGACAGCCTGCGATCAATCCATGTGGAAAGCGATCAAAGCGCGCACGACCAAGATCGGTGTCATCGACAATCTCTTCGCTGTGTTGAGCGGTTTCACCGTCCTAAACCTGCAGCTATGGCGGCGATATCCACTGACGATGCTGCTGGCCTCGATCTTCTGGTGAGTGGTCCCATCTGCAAGGAAGAATGACCGCTGAGGGCTCCTTCAGGGTCCTCCCCGTGGCATCGTTCTTCACACCAGCCACCCTGACCGTCCATCTGGTCGAGACATCCAACTCCACCTCGATGCGCATTCCGCAAGTAGACTTTACCAGCCTGAACTTTGCCAATATGGCCCCGAAGCGCGGGCAATCGCCGTACTTTATCTACAATGGCCCTCAATATGCGGTCCAAAGAGTAGTCGTCTCCACAGCAGCGGAAGGTCAGATCCTCCCGATTTCTGCTCCAGCGGCGAATTCCTCGTGGCTGCTCAACTTTGCTGGACCCGCTCTGAGCTGTAATACTCTCGACGGATCTCTTTACAATGCCATTATCGAGAATGTTTTGGCGGCAACAGAAACGGACGGGTGCCAGATCTCCTACGGATATATTTCGTGGACTCCCGGTTCTGGCTAGAATGGCTCACTGCCCTTCGCCAACAGCGGAAATGGCACGTATACGCTCCGCTCTGGCACCCTTGGTCCAGTCACGGACTATAGTGCAGATAATGGCGCCCCTATCCCCGCCGATCCTGCCATACCACACCTCAATCAATCAAGTCAAGTAGATATGGCTCCCCCGGTCGACCGCAATAGCAATTCCGAAGCCCAGGACAACAGCAGCCTCCAGCAGAAGCTCCTATCCGTCATGAATATTATTATCGATGACCTGGCTCAGCTCTCCCGAGAAGTGTACGACGTGGCGCGAGAGATCTGCCATCCAGCATTGGTCGACCAAACTCAGTTGGTGGATCGCGAAGAAAGATATCGACATTGGAAGAGCAGCGACATATCCGACGTCCTTGTTATTGATGTCGACTTTCCATGGAGTAGCTCGAGCGAGTACTCGCCGTTCAGCCGCGTGTGTTGGCATCTGGTTGCCAATAATGCAGGTGACTATAAAATCCTCTACTTCTTCTGCAGCAAGCACAAAGACCCAGGCAGCCGAATGGCCGGACCGATGGGCATGTTGAAAGCCATCATCGCCCAGCTCCTGTCGACTGAGGGGATATCTTTTGACGAGCTTGCTACCTTTGCTGAAAAGGAATTGCGCGAGAACAATGAGTTCGAAGCTCTCTGCAGCGTACTCGAAGAGCTAATGATGCAATATCGCGGTCCTCCCGTGATCATGGCGATCGATGGAACGGACCACTTTGAAAGGGCTGGACAGAACTGGACCAAGCAGGTAGACGCCGTTATGCGATTATTGCTCTGGACGCTGCTCAGTGACGAGTCCGCCGCACGGAGCGTCTTCAGGCTTCTTATCACAAGCGGGTCGGGGTTTAAGGGTGTCTTCGAGGATGTCTTTCCACCGGAGGTCTTTCCACACAAATATTTCATGGATTATGTGCTCCCGATCAAGCAGGGTCGGAATCAAACCATAGCTACTCAGTATCTACGTTGAGTACTAGATGGGTTGACATGTTTGTGAGAGTACAGAGTGTTCGAGTAGATCGATAGTCATGTAGAGTACAGCAGATGATGAAAGTATCTTGTATCTGAATTATAATTAAACGAATTCTATCTATACAAGATGCCCCTTCCCCAAGTCCTGGAAACATAACTCACAAAAAACGGATTAAATTGAGAGAAGACACGCTTTGAAATTTTTATCCATTAGAACAGAGGTCAGAATCAAATAGATCAAAAAGAATTTTTTTTTAAAAAAAATAAGCGACACAAGCTTTTTGTGCAATGTCAGCATAGTCGTTTTATCGACGTTCCGCTGGTGCTGGGTCAACTGTTATAATAATTACATAATGAAGAATCCCACTATCCTGCTCACCCACTAAATCACTCCCTCGTTTGTACAGCAAAGACATACTTTCCTGCAGTTATTTTGGTCTTGCAAGTATGAGGTTAGAAATCAGGATCATTCCTTCATGCTTGATATGGAGGCTGTGGATCACATTATCAATAGTGCAGTGGAGTTGATGTTGAATTACGCTGATTTCGTCAGGAGAAATAAGTCATATGAACATCTCCCTTGTGGCTCGATCCTCCTTAGTATCGGTATCGAGTCGAATAGTCCTTTGGACTAACTACCAAACCCTTGCCCTTCTTTGCACCTCGGTAGATTGTTTCAATGATATCAATCAGCTCTTGCTTATCGTCCCTGATTTATGGCAGTTAGCTATTAAATACCCTAGATTGATTGTATAGAGAACCAGTAAAAACTTACAGTACCCAGTTTAGCTTATTATTATTACCAGTTCCGAAATCACCTGGAAAAGTAGTTAGATTCCAGCCCAAAGTGGCAAACAACATAGACTTACACATCATATGCTTGTTCCTAAAGAAGAACTAGAGACAAGTTAGCTTATATCAGCAATTAGAGAACGGGGTATATACCATTATTGTCATTGGATCATAGAGCTCATACATCTCATTGAACTGTGGAACCTCTTGAATATCACACAGATAGATCACAGCATAGTTCTTCACACGATCCGCGATCCTTGCGAGGACATCATCCTGTCTGAGACAATCGGGATCACCATCTCTGCCGAAGCGGATAACTACCAGGCGTTCGTCCTCACTCAGAATAGCTTGATCAACATGCCAGGCAGTGTGGAGATGGGGAAGAACAATCGAACCCATCGTGAGTCCAGACTGAGATGGTATCCAGGACAGAAGGTGATGATGTATGTGGTGATGCGAACCACCCAGAGTGGCGATGAGGAACGGCTGCTGATTAAGCGCTTAGTCAGCACCAACTACCCGGCGGCTTACTTGAGTGGTGTAAAATTGGTTACCGCCTTTATATATTGCCGACAATACTGAAGGCGGTGTGAAAGAGCCTAGATAAGCCAAAGCTTCCAAAATTAGTGCCAAGTCCCTGTTAGGCTCACAACGTGAAATTTCGTCAATTTATTTTCATTTTCCAGAAAGAGAACTGAGGTTTCAGGTCTGATAATCAGCGATAGTTACTCATTTTTTTCTTTGTTTTCCTTATTATTGTTAGGATGTCAATGGATGGTAGTTTGTGTTGATGTACTAAACTATTTTAAGACTGCCTACCGAGCAAAAATCTACGAGCACCCTGTCGACTACCCTTCTCGTTTCAGTAGGTGAGCATCGCCGCCCTGAGCTCACCCGATGGCGGGTGAGGGGCGGTTGAGTGGGGTGATCACTGTGCGACGGTCGCTCGACTAGGGTAATTAGTGCAGGGCCGGTTCAACTTTGGACTACGAAGTAGTCTCAGATTCTCCACACCAGTTTCCCATTGGTGGAGTTTTCTGCACCTCAAATATGACAGTTCTGTGTCTCTCATTGGTTTAGGGACATTTGCACAGCCTCTTCTTGACGCTCGGTCGAGGGCTGACTGTAAATCCAGCAAACCGATGGCGTACCTGAGCCGCCGACGCATTTCCAGCTCAAACGGCCGGGTCGGAACGGGAGGAGGATCGAGATGGAGAGAGCGCCTGCGCCACCCGAAGCGCCAGACTGATCATGGTCCACACTCGTCGACTCCGATCATGAGAACGGGTGGAAACCTGGATATTCCGATGAGTATATCCAGAACTCTTCCCCAGGGAACGTTTCCAGGGAAAAAAGACTTACCAGGAAAAGCAGGAACGCTTGTAGAACCGTCATATCCTCCGTGGTGATAAAACCGGCATGGACCAATGTGGTCTCACTGGCCAACCGATAGCTGGCGACAACGGGCGGCTTACTGGATCGGAAGATGCCAAGGCATTGTTCGTCGTTCAGGCTACAGACTGCGGCATAGTAAATAGCGTACATTAGGGCTTCAACGGCCGGGTGTCCAGGTTCGTAATCCAGATAAGCTTTCCCCTCCAGAAGATGCATGGTCAGAGAGGGGCGATGCAGGATCTTGAAGATGGGGTCCACTTGCAGTAAGAACACCTGCACGAGCTGCTCTTTGATTTGTGATGTTGCGTATTGACCGAGGCACTCCGCCAATGAACCACCTCGTTGACACCCAGGAGTCGAGGCTGGTTCGTCCACTAAACCAAGAAGATGCCTGTCGAGAACTGCCGGATCTCCCATCGTGTGGTCATCGGCAAGAATGTCGTCCAATCCGCCTGTCTGCAACGCAGGTCAGCTGTAGGTTCTCTTCATTCACCGTAGACCCATACCTCCCGAATGAGATCCGTTCAATACGAGTCCAGGTACCGATTCGCGTTGTTGTTGTTGCCCATATTCCTGAGCTTGAGCCCCGAGCCACTTCTCTGCGTAACGCTCCCCTCGGAGCTCCCCCCCTGCGACGACATGGTCGGGATGTGGCTCAACGGTGTGGCTTGCCCAAGGTCCGATCCGCTCGAGGGAGTCGGGCCTTCGGTCGGGCCATTGCGGCTGCTGCTGCTGCTGCTGTTGTTCTCGGAAATCAGACATCGGATGAAGCGCTCGAGTTGCGCTACTCGGGATCGTAAGTCGGTCTCGGACTTGGGCATTCTTTCTCCAGATCCTCGATATCGGCCGCGAGGCAGACGAGGCCGCTCCACCGGCGAACACACCACCCCGAGACACTGGCAATTGGAACACGGGCTCAATTTGTCGCACTTGATTTTACGCTGGCGACACATCTCACAGCTCAGCCGGACTATGACTTTGGACGTTCTCTGGGGTCTAACGATCCGGCGCCCCGGATCGGTGCCGTTCTGGTCCATGCTGGCGGCCCCTTCAACTCCTTCAATTTGGTCGTGTAAATTTCCGTCTTTTGGCGACAATCATGAAAGGGGGTAAAAGAGAAGCAGAAAAGCCGGCACATTGCACGTCGTATAGTTTGGGCCACATCTACAGACATGATGTGAGGTGATTGTCAACACCCGGTTCGGCCAGGCGCAACACGTGATTGACTCGGTTAGCAGCTTCTCCCCTGCTTATCTAACCCGGGCCAGACAGGGGAAGAGAAACCGGTTCTACCCCCGTTTGAGTCCGACTGTGCCTCCCTGTACGTAGTAGTAGCGCATCTGCAGAAAGCATCATCGTCAAGGGGCTTGAAAGTAGCCAAGCTCAACCTTTGAATTGACAAGTGGGCCGTCTGGTCAGGATCGCGGAAAATAGGCGCAAACCAACGGGACAGCTGTTTCGGCCGGTGGGCTTGCCTGGATAGGCGAATGGGCTCTAGAACGTGCTATCGGGCCACAGGGTTAGTGGGGTTGAGACATGCTCTATCAATCTCATTCAAACAAATCAGACAATAGAATGCGAGCCTTCGATGCTGAACTTGCACCCATGCTGAAATTGCCCAATTTGGAATGCGGTCAGCGCTCCAAGACAGTCTCCTGTCTAATAATGATTCCAACTAGCTTCAATTCCCCTAGCGTAGTCGATTAAGCCCCGAGAGGTCGACAAGAAAGCAGTCAAATCCGCAATTGGATAGAAGAATCAGGTTCTAATTTTCTCCCTTAAGTAATTCGTTTTCGATAAGAGACGGTCATGATCCTGAAAAAGTTACACTTGATGGTAATTGCCTTTGCAATGCATCAAAGTAATTCATCTATCGCGGCACCGCACCTATACAAGTAAATGAATGAAAGATGGAATATCAGAGTGGCCGCCTGCAGGTGGCGTGGTGGAGTGTCACTGGCGGGGCTCTAGACAGTCCCGTATAGCCCCCAGGATTCGGTAAAAGACGGCACCACCTTCTCGAAGGGAACCCTATACGTCGTGGGAATTTAGTCAAAGGGTTGTTACGTATGAAAGAAAGGTACACGCAAGAGATGAAATACCAATATCGAAAACAGTGCGAGGATCGGGATAAGAGCCCGGAAGTCGACCCAGGATATGATTCTAGCAGATCGACAAAAGCTCTAAAGAATGTGATGCGCACCACGAGTGTTCAACACATCATTATCTGCAGCTCTCCAGACCCAGATAGATTTGGCCCTAGCAAAGGTTCTGGCAAGGGGGTGTTTATTATACCTATGGATCCAAAAACAAAGACAAAGGGAAGCAGTTCGACAGTAAGAATGCAAGATTGCATATATAGAGTTTCGATATGCTGTGCTACTGCAGTCAAGTAGTTCTGCGAGCCGATTTCTGTCGCAAGCCGCTTTTTGTGCGCAGGTTGCGTGCCGTTCTGGTACGAGTGGTTTCCTTGTCCGAGTGTCGACCTTGTGATAAATGTCGAGTAGCAGTTCCTCGAAGAAGATTAGATATTCGCCCAGTCTCCATTTTTATCTAATCATACCCAGATTCGCGCAATCACAATGCGATTTTGTCGGGGTATACGACCCAAATTCTGGTCCAGGATGAGACTGAAATCGCTTCATATTGAGATCTCTATTACTATCTACTCCGAAAATGAGTGGATTGTTCGTTGTTGGCGAGCACGGCTGTCCAGACTGCCGTCGTAGGTCCACCGGAGCAAGATCACGGCAGTTCCTGCATCGGCCCCTTCCAAGATGTTGACCTGCGGACACAAACCGATGGGTTCGGCGCCAGCAACGATCCAGCCGCGATCCAGGCAGTCTTTCACCTGGTCTTTTGGCCCAGCATGAATGCGCCCTCCATGGATATCGATGACTAGGGAAATGACGGAACATTTCTCAGTAAAAAAAAAACCTAAAAGGAAAAGAGTGTTTTTTTTTTTAAAAAAAAAATTATAGCAGACTTCAGTTTCTAGCACTTACTCACAGGGATGATGGTGGATGGTGTCTGTTGAAGATGGTGCCGGAGGCAGGTAGATAGATGTTCATTGAAAATATGGCTTTCATTTTCTATTTTTGTAGATGGCTTGGAGAGGACGGTCGAGCGACATGTTTACTCTCCTGATTGATTAATAATTGATGATTGATATCCTCGATGCTAGTTATTCTCATACATAAATGATCACATACGCATGTATGCGCTCCGTATGTAGTGCATAACTGACTCGGAAACCCGGGTGGCTTGCCCTAACCGCGGCTTTTCCGAAGGTCCTAAATTTAAGCTTAGTTCGGGATGTGGGGATAAACAAAAAGATGTGATGAGAGTCCAAAGTTGAGGATGCTATTATCTACGAATTATCGATTGATTGACATTCAGAGAAATCGATTACTAGTTGACCTGAAATTGCTATCTATTCTGATCAAACAAAATGGCGCCGTCCTGGAGAGACTCCCAAACTCCATGCAGCCATTACTTCCTGCGGGCGAACACGGGCCCAAGATGGATCGCCGGCGGGTTGTTGTTTTTATCGAGACCGTTTCTCACCACCACCCAAAGCAATGGAGAGTGCGCAATATATAAATGATGGAGCTTGCATAGTCTATGACTAAAAAAAGCTCAGACAAATGGAAGCATAATAATAATAATAATAATAATAATAATAATAATAATAATATCCAGCATCGAGCGGACCACCTTCCTACACCGCGAATTCTACATAGACTTTGAAAGGTCTATTATCTTCCCAAAAAAGGCAATTTATTCATAAAAATAATGAATTAGATCGATTATGGCACTTGGGTCCTTTTATACCCCAATAATAATATAGTTTGCTACACTTCAGCAGCATCGCGCATATAGAGTCAAGAATTTACCTCCATATCTGCACAGGCTATATCCTCCCGCACCTGATTTTTGATCTGGAAGATAATTTTATATAAGATCCTATGCTTCCTAAAACTAAGAGACTTCCTCTCTAAGATACCTGATTAGTTAACTGCCTCTTGTTCTTCTTCTTCTTCTTCTATTTTTATTCTTATTTTTTATTTACAGCCTATAGATCGTAATTTTCTTTTTTATAAGAAGTATGGCACTATTTACAGCTAAATAGCAGTCCTTAATCAGCTGGTTTAATACCATGTTAATAGGGCTTGGAGGGCTCTACATATATCACCTTAGGGATTCTTTGATTATAGTTACTTAATGCTGGAATTGAATAATATTATAAAGTGTCTCTGGTACCCAATTGGCTCTAGCATGGCTTCTAGGTAGTACTACTGTATGTATAGGGGTTTAATGTGACGAATGGCGCGCCTTATCTGCTGTGGTAAGAGGTCCTTTTACTTCAATTAGTCCACTCACCCACATTGTTGTACAGTGTCGTCACGAGATTGTCCTATTTTATATTCTCTTATATTAAGTCCAGGTCCTCAGGATAAGAAAAAAGGAATATTGAGCGCATTATTGTATAGAGAAAGATGGTAAGCCGGAGGACAAACCGGACTTCACGACTCTCCATGTCAATCTATCACCAGTCGCCCAGTCTTGCAGTATAGGAGAAACGACTTTTCCCGTCCCTGTTTCGAATGAGCCTACCTACTACTGACTTTTCAACTTCAGACACAAAACATGGCCGAGAACCAGGGAAATCTTCAAATACCTGATCATTCACCCCGATGTCCACTGTAATCAAATCAAATCCTTGGATCAAATTTGTGTCTAATCCATCGTTGAACGGGATGTATCGGTGAAGCGTCCGGTGAGAACGTCACCATGCGACCCCCCGCATGAAATATGTGGACGAGGATACGAAGAAGGGTTTTTGAGGCTTGGGCGGAGATGGCGAAGGGCTTATTTAAAAAGGAGCATTGAGTAGGGTGAATTTGGAAATGACAAAATTGGTTGGGTGGCTATGCGTTTTTATGGATTACCAGAAGAGTTTTGATCATCGTTGATGGAGACAAGAGTCCTGCGCTGCAAAGGACGGAAGTGTGGGTGACGACTAACAAACAGGGTTAGGAATTCGATGGCTCTCTCGTCGTGAATTAATGATGGCCTCGTCTATAAAAGAATGCCGCGCCCGTCTGTGCCACATGTGCATTTGCGGTTTGGCTTGGACTATTCGAGGTGTCCTCTAAAAGTGGAAAGATGTAGTATAGTGGTCTTATGGCTTGGCCACCTTTGCCTCAATGATGGCCTCCTCGTTCGCGCCAACGGCGAAGATATTGACAATCTCCAGACCCGCTGCCCGGAGCAGGGTTTCATATTGCTTCGATGTACGCTCCAGGGAGTTCAACGTGACCATCATGAGGATATCTTCCACGGCACCGCGCAGCTGGGTATCTTTCGTCGGCAAGACAAAGTCGTCGATCAATAGGGTGGAATACTCGGGATCCATGGCCGGGACGAGGTTGCGCAGGATCTCCGCACACTTTTCATCCGACCAGTTGTGGAAGACGTTGCGAAAGTAGTAGAATCGGGCGCCTGGAAAGCGGACCACTAGTACTCAGCGAAATACACTCGGACCTGCGCGAGAGAAGTATGACAGGATCTCATCTTGGAGAAAAAAAAAAGGGACTTACCCTGGATGGGCTGCGGAGTGAAAAAGTCATAAGTCATCGCTTCGATGCCCTCGGGATACTTGGTATCACCATTCGCGACGGACACAAACAGATCCTGCAGAACGTAGCGGCCGGGGAGATGCGGAAATTGCGTCTTGAAATCAATCAGCTGGGAGCCGTTGGCGCCGCCGACGTCGACCATGAGGACCGCCTCGGGATCGGTCTTCAGGTTCGCGGCGCTCAGGGAGAGGCAGGGGGGAAAGCGCTTATGCCACAGCCGCTCTTCATGCTTCCTTCTCTCGCGCATCCACAGATCGAAGCGGTGTCGCAGGTCGGGCTGCTCCTCGAGGAGCTTCCAGATGGTCTTGCCTTGCGAGAACTCATAGGCACTCGGGGCCAACGCGTCCCCTGTTCGACAGAACGACGTGGATGAAACAAAGCGGCGGATGTCGGTGGCGATCGGATAGATGATTTCTCCCCACTGGAACGCCCCTTTCCAGCCTGGCCGGACCAGGAGGGAGGTGAGTTCGTTCTCCCGGTACGTCGTTTCGTCCGTTTCTTCGCAGAAGAGGAGCGCACAGGCAACACGCATAAGCCGTGCTTGGTGCCGATGATTAGCCTGATGGGAACCTCATTCTCTAGGTTGATCGAATAACCAGAACACATACCGATCACCAGCTCGCTGCAACCGGTCGCTGCTGCAAGGTCGGCGGCGGTTGCGGTCGTTCCCTGTTTCGCCACCAGAGCGTCCAGAACACCCATTTCCAGCAGCATGACAATGGTCACATTTTCAATCGCCTGTCGAAGAGTCAGAATTACACTAAAAAAAAAGAAAGAAAGAAAGAAAGCAAAAAAAGACTCGTGAAATATCGGGTGCGTGGTACCTGTAGTCTGAAGGCGAAGAGCGTGTCTGCCGGCTTGGATGAGGCGACTTGGAGGCGTCTCAGCCGGGTCTGCAACTCCTTGTAATTCGCAATGTCATCCGACTGGAGATATGCGTCCACGGCCCTTTGGACGTCCGCCGTGAGGTCTCGGAGACGGTTTGGGTCTTCCATGGTTGGTGACAGCGATGATTTCGAGCAAGGGGAAGCTTGAAACACACTTTTTTGGTCGTCTGGTAGATTTGTTTACGTCGATACCCAATTTTGCAGAGGGACATTCATTATACACGGCGGAAGATGGTGGAACGGGATGAGGAACTTCCCATCCCGCATCCGATATCGTCCGACAGCGTCGTTTTTGTTCTTAGCTCGTTGAACGAGTAAACCGGTTGCAAGACCGACAGACCCAAGTAACCCCGAGTAAGAGGGAATGCCCCAGCCCGGCTTCCAACCCCAAAACTCTCCCGGAATTATAGTCTGGACCCCTACTTCTCTCTTTGGCTCCAAACCGATGCGACATTTGCCATGATTTCGGTCTCAGTGGAGATGGAAACGCGAGGACGTTGTGGCAGTCTCTCTCTCTCCATGCCCTTTTCATCCGGCCAGAGAATGAACAACGATGTCTACATGTATTTTTTGTTGAAATTCATGGCATACCGGTCCAACTGGATTCGGTAGTCATGTAAGCTGATGCGATGCATCATATTGGAAGCCAAATACCCCGCTTCTCACAATAAGGCTTATACGCCAGGTCTCCCACATCTGATTAGAATCAAGAATCAAGTCTCCTTCATATCATCATATTCGTCTTCCATAATAGTGCTTGTAGAAGCTTCTCCCCTACTTGCTTATAGCCATAACCTCAACATTTTTATTCAACAAGATTAGCCCGTGTTCATTGCAAAACATGGACGCTGCCTACCTGGCCGTTCCCAAGTCCCCGCCAGACCTCCAGATCCCCGATTCCACGTCGACCGTAGATGTCCGGGTCATCGACACGTATGTCGGAATTCCACCTCTCCTGACCTCGACAGAAAAAGCTTTAGAAAAGATCTCAGACGAGCTGACTGGATCTCTCTCCTTGTCGCTCTCTCCAGTAATACTCTTCTCTACCTGGACCCCGAGCTCTTCTGGCAGCCCAAGCTCGACGGCTTCAACGGCGTCCACGCTCCCGTCTACTGCTTCCTCATCTCCCACGGGGACCGCCACGTCGTGTTCGATCTGGGCGTCCGCCGCGATTGGGAAAACTATGCGCCCAGGATTGTGTCGCTCATCAAGGCCACCACCCAGGTGACGCCCGGGTCGGACGTCGCCTCGGTCCTCGACTCCGATCGCAGTGGCCTCGGCATCCGGAGCCGGGATATCGAGGCCGTCATCTGGTCTCACAACCATTTCGACCACATCGGCGATATCTCCACGTTCCCACCCAGCACGGCCCTGGTCGTCGGCCCTGGCGTGCGCGCCGCCTCCTGGCCCGGTTATCCGAGCAATCCCGACGCCGGCGTCCTGGACAGCGATGCCCACGGGCGAGTGATTCGCGAGATCAGCTTCGACCGGACCAGCCTGCGGATTGGCCGCTTCGAGGCCCTCGACTTCTTTGGAGATGGCACGTTTTACCTCCTCAACGCCCCGGGTCATGCCGTCGGCCATTTGTGTGCCCTCGCGCGCACCACCGCCCCCACCACATCGTCGTCGTCGTCGTTTGTCTTCATGGGTGCCGATGCCTGCCACCACCTGGGCGTCCTTCGGCCGACCGAGTACCTCCCGCTCCCGCGCTCGATCGCGCTGCCATCTTTTCCTCGTCGCCTCGAGAGGGACGACGCGGGCATCTGCCCTGGCGCGTTGCTCCAACGGCTCCTCCCGGGACAGGATCCCCGAGTGCCGTTCTTCACCGTCGCCCGGGGCCCGCTGTTCCTGGATCATGATGCCGCCATGGAGACGGTGCGGAAGATCCAGGAGCTGGATGCAGCGGACAACGTGTTTGTGGTGATGGCGCACGATCGGTCGCTGCGGGACCGAATCCCCCTGTTTCCGGAGAAGATCAATGACTGGAGAGCAAACCATCTGCGGCCGGACACGCGGTGGTTGTTTTGCAGCGACTTCGAGGGCGCGGTGCAAAGCGGTCTCGCGAGGAAGACATGTACATGTAGGGACGAATAAAGGCAACAGATTGGCTTAGAAGAGGTCGCTCCCTAGTTTTATGGAGATCCCTATCTATACCTGCTGAGACTCTAACGAGGAGGGGGGGGGGGAAGTTTTTTTTCTCGTTAAAAAAGAATTATATTCAATTAAAAATTTCCTAGTTTTGGAAGAGACTAAACTACGATCAGACGCCTCCTCTGATAGTGGGATTTAGGGATTATGGATTATTCGATATTTCCTCACCTGTTCGATTGAGTAATGTGTATGTAGTTGCCTGATTTTGCCTTGCTTCCATCGATCGATGAGAAGGAGCCTTCAATTTATTTTTTTTGGAGGTCATAATTCAAGAAGAAAAATAAATACATAAAAAGTTTTATTATCTTGCTATATAGTTCTTAGGAAAATAAATAATAATCATCATTCTTAGTTGAGAAAACTCAAAAAGACTCTTCTCCCTATTGAAAAAGAGAAATTCTTCTCCCTTTTGAATCTTTACCGTGCCCCTAATGGCTAGTATATAAGGGGGTAGAGTAGTATCAGAGATGCTATTACTACCCCTGACTAAATAACCTAATATACCTAAATATACCATGCAGTATAGAGCAAATTACATTAAGATGTTTAAGCAAATTAATTCTAAATTCTGTTATTTAAAGGAAGAAATTTATATGCCTAGACTTATAGAGCTCTAGGACAAGAGCTTAAGAAGTAAATCCTTTAAAATATACTTAAGGCATAAGATGTATTTATATATTAGTAAATAACTTAATATTAAAGCAACCCTAATTACTAGATGGTGTGACGGTCTGAATTAGGCGGTGCAGTAGGCGGTGGGGCACATGACCGGCAGAATCTGTGAGATATCTCGCTGGACCTCGTAGATAGCTTCTTTCTCCCCCAGCTTAGTCTTTTCGTTCTGAACTACCTCATAGCTTCTAGATCTACTAGCTAATGGGATTTGGGCTCGTTACAGATAGTCAATAATTACTTATACATTAATAATCCAGGGAATTACTCTAAAAGGGAAGAGAACTCCTCCTAAGGCTAAATAAGAAATCCAGGTATAATATCCTAATATTATAAAGGCCATTAAAACTAAGCTGACTAAGTAACTATTAAAGGAGATCAATAATAAGCTTAAAAATAAAGTAGGTAGCTTCTTAGGAGCCAGATGGCTACGAAGTAATGAACTAATCCTAACTATAGATTCTATAGCTATAAAGAGATAGGCAGAGGCTAATTAAAGTGTTACGGACCAACAGAATGGGAGGCTGTCCAACACAGCAGTGCAGGATGAGACGCAATACCCCGCAAGTGAAGAACAAGGCTTAAAGTCACGTGACATGGAGAGTCCTAAATCACGTGATCTGGGAGAGTCCATGAGGGACTATGGAGGAGAGTCCTCAAGGGACTATAGGAAAGAGAGACATCACAAAAAAGACACACCGACGGCATCGCTGCGTCGATTTCTCCTCGTCACCACAAATCTCTTACATTCCTCCGGAATGGCCGTCTACGTAGACGGCCATTCAATCTCCAATTCGTGACCCTTAATCTCGGCATTAAACCATTCGTACAGCTCGATTCGGGGCTTGCAGGTTCGCGCGCCGTCCAGGACCCCACTGGCGACGACCGCTCGCACGGCCATGAAGAGCTGCTGCATCGCCAGGTTCCGGCCGATGCACATGCGGGACCCCAACCCAAAGGGAAACGTATCTCGTTCCCACCGGTGAAGCTGCAGCTGCGGCTGCGGCTGCAGCCACCGTTCCGGGCGGAAGCAGAACGGATCCGGAAAGACGTCGGGGTTGTGATGGAGCACGTAGGCCGCCGCGCCCACCGTGGTGCCTGCGGGCAGGTGAATGCCGCCGACGTCGAGGCCCTCGCCGGGGGGCACGACCCGCGTCAAGCGCGCCGGGTTGGCCACGTCCAGGCGCAAGCCCTCGCGGATCACGGCGCGCAGGTACGGCAGCGTCTGGGGATCGGTCTTGGGATCCTGCCCCAGGGTCCGCTGCTCCTCCCGCAGGGCGGCGACCACGTCGGGATTCTGCACGAGATGGAACAGGATGGTGGCCAGCTTCAGGCCCGTCGAGTCGGCGCCGGCAAACATCACGGCTTCGCACTGGACGACGGCCTCGGCCGGGGAGACGCCGGCCGCGAGAAGCCGGGACTGGTACGTGTCGTCCTTGCCGGGGTCGCCGTCTTCTTCCTCCACCACCCGGCGCGCAAAGTCCGCCACTCGGGTCAGGGATGCGTCGAGTTCGCGGTCCGGGAAGAGGCGGGTGAGGGCCGAGAAGAGCAAGGAGAACTGCCAGTGCGGGAGCAGCGAGTACCGCGAGAGAGCGACAATCGCGAGGACGAACGGCGCGGCGGACAGTTTGCTCGGCTTGGATGGCTTCTTCTTCTTCGTCGTCGTCTTCGTCTCCTTCCACGAGCTCTCTTCGTCCAGTCCGCCGTAGACCCGCTGGAAGAGGTACCCCGTCACGACGTCGATCGATAGTCGGGAGCACAGGTCCAGGATGTCGACTCGACCCCCGGGGGACCGCTGCAGGGCTTGCGCCTTTTCCTGCTGAAACCGCTCGATGAACCGGTCCACGCACTGCTGCAGAACACCGCCCTTCTCGCTCGCGGCGCGGATCCGGCCCGTCGCAAAGAGAGGCAGGACGGCTTTGGCGCGCGCATCTCGGTAGGAAGGGTCCAGGGCCGAGAAGATGGTGTCGTGGCCCTGGATCCGGAAATTCCGGTACCGGGCATCCTTGGGGAAACCCCCGTTGGCCACGTAGATGGGATGGAGCGCCGCCCCGTCGGCGATGGAGACGGAATTCGGCGCCACACGCAGGACGGGGGTGTTGTATTTGCGGTGGTAGTAGGCGAGCACGCGGCCCTCGATCCCCAGATAGCAGACGACGTACAGGAACAGGGAGGTGATCCGGGCCAGGAAGGGCCCCGGAACATGGGCCAGCGGATGGAGGACGAGGCGGTGCAGGAGGAGAGGCAGCAGGACACCCCCGAGCAGAAGAAGGGGCACGGCGGCCGGAGAATCCGTCGCGATCGATGATGCGATGGCGTGGACCAGCGGCATCTTGACAAGATATCTGGGGATGGATCACCGGCAGAGCATGAAGATAATGGAACAGTAAAAAAAATGTCGCATGAGGGCCTCCTCCATCCCTCGCCAGCGATGTCGGACGACGTGGAGCACCAGGGGTTTACTTGGCGCTCCCAATTTACTCGGGGTCGTGGGTTGTCGTTGTCGCTGCATCGGTGGGGCCCGGGGGACGGTTGCACGTCGCGATGGTAATAACTGAAAAGGAATCCTCATGAAACCATGATCATCCTGACCGTTGAGTTCGTCCTCTATCAGAAGTCTTTACTGGTTTCGATTCTCAGGGCAGCTGGTGCAGAAGCTGGGCCTACCATGACCGCTGAGAGCTCCTCCGTGGCAACGGTCCTTCAGGCCATCCAAGGGCTCAGTCGCTCGTCGTTTACGGATGACGGCGACCGCATCCAGGTTCTGGCGGCCGCATATGCCCTGGTGAGTCGGTTGGAAACGCCATGGGATACCGTGGCGCGTCTTTGTATGAACGAGGTAAGTTCAGACCCGTGGGGAGAAAGAAGACCAAAAAAAAAAAAGAAGAGAGAGAAAAAACTGAGACCGATCACAATCACAGCCAGCCCTGTTCGCCTCGTTGAAGGTCGCCAGGGATCTCCAACTGTTTGAAAAATGGCAGGCAAAGGGAGGCTACCCTCAAACCAGTATGGAACTGGCCGAGATGGTCTCGTGTGATCGTTTCCTGCTGTGTGAGTCCAAGATATCTCGTGTAGACGGGTCAAGCCCATCCTCACTTATCTCTTCGATGTTGTAGGGCGCATTTTGCGCCATCTCAGTTCCAACCATGTGCTGGAGGAAGTGTCCCCCGACACATTTAAGCTCGCCGCATTCAGCGTCGCTCTTCTGGAGCCCGTTTTTGGCGCCTGGATTAGCTACCTGTGAGAGCCGATGGCG
>NW_027192484.1:0-26154 GCF_041956645.1 Rasamsonia byssochlamydoides | reverse complement strand
ATTCTTTTTTTATTCTTTTTTTATTCTTTTTTTATTCTTTTTTTATTCTTTTTTTATTCTTTTTTTATTCTTTTTTTTTCGTTTTTTTTTTCTTGTCTGGTCATTCTTCCGGGCCTGTACTGACGGAATGAGGAATAGGTACGACTCCGTGATTCCGTGCTTCCACAAAATGCCCGAGTATCTGGCCCGGACCGACTACGTAAATCCAACCGATCCCAACGATGGCGTGTTTCAGTACACCAAGGGCTTCTCGGGCGGTCTGTTTCAGTACTACGACACGCACCCGGAGGAAGGCCGGACGTTCAACAATGTCATGGGGGGAGTGATGGCCCACCAGGCCGGGATGCTGGACATCTACCCCTACAAAAACCTGGTCGATGGGGATGATGATGAGGGATCCATTCCGCTCCTCGTCGATGTCGGCGGCAACGTGGGCCATGATCTGGAGAAGTTCCGATCAAAACATCCCGAGGTTGCGTCCCGGCTCGTCCTGCAAGATCGGCCAGATGTCGTCCGGGACGCGAAGTGCCCGCCGCCGGTCAAGGTCATGGCTCATGACTTTTTCACTCCGCAGCCCGTGGTCGGTGAGTGAGAGGGTCTTCTCCTTGCTATTTTGTTTTTTTTTTTTATTTTCGTTGAGAAAAATCACTCGACTTACCCTTCCGATCCAGGAGCTCGCGCCTACTACCTCCACGGCGTCCTCCACGACTGGTCGGACGAACCCGCCCGGCGGATCCTCGAGCATCTCAAGGCCGCGATGACCCCGGGATTCAGCAAACTGCTGGTGCATGACCATGTGCTCCCGGACGTTCATCCGCACCCGCAGGCCACCGCGTACGACCTGACGATGATGGTGAAGGTCTCGGCGTTTGAGAGGAGCGAGTCGATGTGGCGGGACCTGATGGAGTCGGTGGGGTTGAAGATTGTCCGGATCTGGAGTTCGCCGGTGGCCACGCAGAGCGTGATTGAGGCAGAACTTGCTTAGGCGGGGTTGAAGATTGAATTGATAATAATATGGATTATGCATATTCTACAGAAGCAACACTACGGAGACTTATCCATCTAGATAGAGAAAGAGGGATTAATGTAACCAGTCAAAACAAAACAAAGGAAAAGAAAAGAAAGAAAGAAAAGACATTCTCTAAATGCTGCCATTGGCCAGCGATAAGTGCTGCATGACGATAAATAAACGATGGACGATTTTACTCGGGTCCGTTCTAATAACCGCCTTCTGATATGTATATCCGATTTTTCAACAACTTCAGAGTCTTCATTTTTACTTTACTTTGGCATGGTTTCAAGACTGTCAAGAAATTCCTAGTACACCAAAAAAAAAAAGATTGCCATGACAATTTTTCTTACTGTATAGCCCTCTATAGGTCATCTTCTAAGTCAACACATATGTACAATGTCGGTAGGTTTTTGATGGTAAAAAGGGGGGAAGGGGAGGGGAAATAAAAAAGATATGTCGCCGGAGTTGGTGCCTGAGGCACTAATACCACTACCCTAACCCTAGAGCCGAAGTATATAGAGGCTCAAGCCCACGCACTGTAGATCTTCCTTAGAGATTAGAGAGACGAGAATTGATGCCCTTTGGAGTTTCCTACTTTGGTAATTTCTGACAATAAGATAAAAATAAAAAGGTTTAATTTTCAATTCAAATTGGGCAACGGATTATAATTCAAAAAAAGAAATTCGTAATTTATGTATGTTAGCTTAAAAAGAAAAACAAAAAATACCGTGAAAAGAAACAAAAAAAGACATGTGTCAGCAGAATTGGTTAAAAAAGCAACACCATGGCATTGGTTCTCAACCAATTTGCATCTAAGGATGAGCCGGGCTCCGCTGACAACATGTCTCTCTAAGACCGTACATGTTCAGCAAGAAAACAATAGCCGTCATCGATCGCCCGGACCGCCTCCTCCTGCTCCTCGAAATTTGGATAGATATCAAACAGATGGACCGCCCCGTGCAGCAGTCGCAGCTCGGCCGGAACCCCCTTCTCCACCAGCGCCTCGTACGTCCGTTGCGCCTGCTGCCACGGAATGAGGTCGTCGCGCGTCCCATGGATGAGAAACGTCGGGGTCGAGTGGTAGTTTCCGGCTCGGATCTGCGCGAGAGGACTCACGGCCCGGATCTGCGACTCGGACGGATCGGGAAGGAGAAGTTCTTGAGGAGAAGAATCTTCTCCTCCGTCAGTCTGCTGCTGATGCTGATGCGGATTCATCATCCCGTTCAGCAACACGGGCAGGGTCTGGCCCCGCCAGTTCATATACAATGCGATGCGCGAGCGCGGGTCGCTGGGCGCCATCCACCCGCCGAGAGCCCGCTTGGTCGCCGGCGGGTTGTACGCCGTGATGGGCCGGTCGTAGACGCCTTCCCAGAGATCGGAGGCTCGCAGAGCCATCGGAGGCGCCAGGTCCGCGCCGAACGGGATGTTCGGGCGCGCCCAGAACGGATCTTCGTAGTCGGTCGGGCAGTAGAAGGCGAGAATCGCCTCCGGAGGCCGGGGCGCCGTCCACGCCAGCGACATGGCCAGATGCCCGCCCGTGGACCAGCCCACGGCCACGACACGATCGCCGTCGACGCGGATATCGGACCGTGTCAGACGCAGACCGGGCAGCACGGTTCTCGCCCACGCCAGGGCGTCGCGCACGTCCGCCATCGGCCCGTCCGCGAGAGGCACNNNNACCTCCGGACACAGTCGGTAGTCCACGCTGACGGGGAGGAAGCCGGCGTCGAGCAGCTTCTGGGTCTGCGGCGGGCGAATGTCCTTGCGGGACAGCATGACATGACCTCCGCCGTGAATCAGGAGAGCTGGTGTGTGCATGCAGATCCAATTAGCCCCGGGCTCCCCTTGCAAACTGCTGAGGATGATCTAGACGGGAGGGATCTCTCACCCACTGGACGCCTCTGGCGCGAGTCCCCGATCCTGTCCGGATAATAAATGTCTGCCAGGAGCTCGCTGTCCCCCCTCTGCGCAAAGACCACCGTTTCGACCGTCGTCGTGGAGAGGCGGCGGAGGAGCAAGTCCGCCGAGGGCGAAGCGGTGATGACACGCAGCATGCTGGACTCCTGGGACGCGCCGTCACTCCAGTCCATCCAGGTGTATCCCGCCCGACGCAGACTCTGTTCCCAGAAGCTCTCGTGCGCCAGCGCATGCTCGCGACCATCGTTGAACAACCACCACCCTTCCAGCAGACCAAAGACCAGGTCAAACCAAAACAGATTGCGGGTGAGTTCGACCAGACACAGCACCCCGTCGGGATGAAGGAGCTGCTTGATGTTCTCGCAGGACCGCGACAGGTTCTGGGTGGCATGGATACAATTCGTGGAGATGACCAGGTCGAACTGCCCGCGGAACGGCGCCGGCGGGTCATGCTCGATGTCCAGCACCGCATATCGCATGAACGCGTGCTGGGAGAACTTCTTCTTGGCGGCAGCCACCATGGACGGCGAGATATCCGTGAAGGTATACTCAAAGGGCTGATCCGCCGCCGTGGACGCGAGCTGGTCGATCAGATACTTGGTGGTTCCCCCGGTTCCGGCACCCAGCTCCAGAACTTGAATCGGTTTGTTGGGGGTGGCTTCCACCCGACGGAATGCCGCCGTGAGATACTGACTCGCCAGGATGGTGCCCGACTTGAAGATGGGGGCGTTGGTGTAGACATCCTCGAGCAGGCGCCGGGCCTGAGCATCCCGGAAGATCAACGAGATCGGGTCCACCCGTCCCGACAGGCATTCGGCCAGGCGAGGCCCCGTGGTATGCAGCAGCTGGTGCTCAGAGGCATGCTGGGGTAACCGGCGCATGATCTCCTCGTGCAGGGCCTGCGCCGACTGCCCTGGAACGGGCTTTGCGGTCCGATGATAGGAACCCATGGTTCCGTGCTCGATGAGCTGCGCTTCTTCCAGGATCCGATACAGCTGCCGCTCGAGTTTCCGGTGTCCGGGGTCGATCGAGACGGCCGGCAGTCTCTGGCCCGGGCTCAACGAGGCCAACGGGCAACCCAGCGATGCGAACGCCTCCACGACGTAGGCCACGACCAGCTCCGATTGCGCGGCGTACACCGACTGCGAAAAGCCAGCAAACCCGGTTTCCTGTGCGATGGCATCGAAGCGGGTTTTCACCTCTCCGAAGCAGGCGTGAGCGACCTGGGCGAACGACGGGCTCGGAACTCCGGACGTCGCGCTAGACGGGGTGGCCTCGTCGTCGTCATCATCATCATCATCATCCTCCTCGGAGGTCGGACTGGAATCGGATGCAGACTGGAGGCGGCGACAGAGCGCCTGGACATCCGTCAACTCCTGGAACTCGCTGACGGGGATGGCAACGTGGAAGCGTCTCTTGATCTCGTCGAGGACCTCGGTCGCCAGGAGGGAATCCACGCCCAGCTCGGTCAAGGACGCATCCGGTGCGACTTCGCGGAGAGGAACCTCAATCACACTGCTCAGCATTTCCTGCACGCGGCTCAGGAGATCGTGCTGGGCGGTGCTCCGCGGTGCGAGAGGTTCCTCCCGCGGTTCTTCTGGCACTCCCTGCTGGTGGACAGTACCCTGAATCAGTCGGGCGAGAGCGTGCACGTTCTCCGCATCCTGGAAATCGGAGAGCGAGATGGTCACATTGAACCGCTTCCGGATCTCGCCGAGAACTTCGGTCGCCATCAAGGAATCGATGCCGATCTCGTCGAGAGCGGAACCGGGCTGGATGTCGCTCACCGACACTTCGACAAGGTCGCTCAACATCTCGCGGAGTTGCTGGAGGATGAGGCCGTCCTTGCGATGGACCACGGGGCGTCGTTCTGCCTCGGGCTTCTCTTGTGTCCCCGTCAAGGACATTCGGTTTGGATGGACCTTGCCATTCACCCGCAACGGGTCTCCTGTCTCTTTCGTCGCGGGACCGCCGTTCAGGGTCGACAGTGCCTTGGCGATGGATTTCAGAGGAACACTCCGGAACTCGGCGGACAGGATGATGAGCACCAGTTCCTCGGATTCCGGGTCGACCACGAAGATGTCGTTCACGAGGCAGTTGTGGGCCGTCGATTCGAAGTTGGAGTAGACCCGCCAGGACGGTTTCCCGGGCTGGTTCAGGACGCCGCTCCGACTGAACAAGACCTCGCCGACGGCCGTACACATGAAGACCTCGTCGTCCCGGCACTCCCACAGGCAGTTGACGTGGATCCCGGCGACCTGGAGGGCGTTGTCCACCAGGATGGGATTGCAGAGGCCCGGCGCCAACGCCGCCGGCTGGTTGGGAGGCATGGACACATACCCGACGGCCTCCTGGTCCTGTGCGCCGATCTTTGCGACTCCGCGGTAATAGTCCGCATAGGTGACCACGCGCCCAAAGGCCTTGTAGATGATCGCTCCAGTGAGGCCACTGGCGAGCGGAGACTGCATGATCCCGTCCCATCGCGACGACTTGCCCACCAGCCGATTGAGGGACCGGAGGCGATCCCGGTGCGCAGGATCGTCCTCCGCCGCGAACGTAACGTCGCCGGTGGCATGAGTGACCGCATCGGCGCCGTTGGGCTGGCCAGCGGCACTGAAGAGAGTAAACGTCCACCATGCCGTGCCCGTCTCCGCTCGCGAGAGCCGCAGGAAGATGCGTCTCGACGACTGGGCCGTCAGAGGGGACGAGATCCTCAGCCGGCGAAGATGCGGTGCTCCTCCTCCTCCTCCTCCTCCTCCTCCCGGTCGTTGGCCATCCGTCCGCATGCTGGCGGCCTTCACGGCCAATTCCACGTACAACGAAGCCGGACAGAGGCTCTGTTGGAGGACGGCATGGCCTTCGGTGCAGAGTCGAAACAGGTCGTCCTGGGCCTCGACGAAGAACAGCGCGTCGCGGCGGTTCTTGCTCGATCGCGAATCGTCCAGCAACGTGAGGATCTCGGGCTGCTGCTTGGTTGCGGACGCCCCCGTCACGGGCTCGGGCTCGGTCTCGGGCTCCACGGTCCTGGACGGTTTGTATTCGATCCAGTGTCGCGACTCTTGGAACTGGTATGGCGGAAGATTGATCCAGTCGTAGGACTGCCTCTGCTGGCGGTGGAAGAGCCAGAATTGGGCCGTGGCTGCTGCTGCCCCGGCTGCCCACAGCTCGCCGGTGGCCCTGGCGAGGTTCGCCTGCGCGCGTTCACCACCAAGATCGATCGGCAGGAACGTGAATGCCTCCGTCGCGGGATGCGATTTCAGCACCCTCCGCGCCATGGCAATCACCGGGGAACCGGATCCGGCTTCCAGCCAGATGCTGGACGGCAGCCGGCGGGCCGTCCGCTCAACCGCCTCTGCAAAGTAGACCGGCAGTCGGCTCTGCTGCACCACCTTCTCCGGCGTGATGTCCGTCCAGCTCTGGTCCATCGAGCAGGCCTCGATGGGGATGGACGGTCTCTTGAACGCGAGCGTCTGTGCCACTTCGGTGAAGGCCGGGAGGATGCTGTCGACCAGTCGACTATGGAAGGCATGCGTGTTCTTCAACCGGGTGGTCTTCAACCCCGCGAAGGCCCTCTCGGACCGGACCAGGAGTTCCATGGCGTCGATGCAGGCCCCCGTGCCCGCAAGGACAAAACTCCGGGGCCCGTTGTAGCATGCGATCTCGCCCGGAGGCAACGATGGGTAGCGCTGCGTGGTGACGGCCACCAGCGACTCCACCTCCTGCAGGGGCCCTTCGACGGCGAGCATGCCTCCGGTCTCCGGGCCCCAGTGACTCTGAATGAGACGCGCGCGCTCCGAGATCAGACGCAGCCCGTCGGCGAGGGACAGGGAGCCCGCCACACAGAGCGCGGTGAGCTGCCCGAAACTGTGGCCGATGAGGGCGTCTACCGGCAGCCCGCAGTCGAGCCAGCATTTCGCGGATGCGTACTGGATGGAAAACAGCAGGCAGTGCAAGGTGACCAGGTCCTCGACCGGCTCGGTCTGGAAGACGGTCGGGAACAGGCTCGGAAGCCTCAACGCCCGGCAGGCGGAGTCACAGTCTCCCTGAACAGTTTTCTGGGATCAGCAAAGGAACGATCGAACCGGAGGATTGGGGAACCACGTACCAAATGAACCTGCAGCAGCCGGCAATGATGAAAGAAGTCCTCCGAGACATGGGCGGTCCGGCCATTCTGACCCCCGAAGCAGAGAACCACGGGTCGTCGGGGACGACCGGTCGATTGCTTGACCACGCGGCTCGGATCCCGGCCGGCAGCATCGAGGGCGAGGGAGAGGCCGGCGAGGTCTGCGGCGGTGAAGGACAACGAGTATTCCATCGACCGATCCTGTTTCGTTGCCAGGTTATATGCGATGTTCGCCAGGACCACGTCCTCGCTCGCTGCTCGGCTCGCGGCCTGGATTCTCGGCAGATAGGCTCTCTTGAACGTGGAGCAGTAGGCCGACAGGCTCTCGGGCGACTTGGCCGAGATGAAGAAGGGAAACTCGGAACCGGCACCACCAGGTGCATTTCTACCGCTGCTGCTGCTGCTGCCGCCGATGGGAGGAGATGTGCCCGTCCGAGAGGCATCAAATTCTTGCACCACCAACACGGCGTTGCTCCCGGCGGCGCCGTAGTTGTTGACGACCGCGATGCGCTCGGGAGAGGACCAGGGCCGGGACTCGACAGGAATGGCCATCTGATCGGGCTCCAAGGGGGCAATCTTGGGGTTGAGTTGGGAGAAGTTGGCCTGCTTGGGGATGACGCCCTTCTGGATCATCAGCACGGTTTTCAGGAGCCCGGCGACGCCCGAGGCCGATTCGGTGTGGCCGATATTGTCCTTGACGGATCCGACAAACAAGGTCTGCGAACGATGGGCGCTTCCGAATACCCTCCGAATGCTCTCGCATTCAATGGGATCCCCAACCGGAGTGCCTATAGCATATAGACAGTATATAAATTAGCGAAGAGGACTTTCCTTTTTTTCATTGATCAAGGGGGAAGAGATCAGGTACCGGTGCCATGGGCTTCCACATAGGTCACATCGGCAGGCTCGGTGCCCGACATCGACAACGCCTCGCGGTACAGAGCGCTTTGGGACTCGGAATCCGGCACCGTGATGGGCGTGCAATTCGATCCCTGGTTGACGGCGGACCCGGTGATGACGGCGAGAATGGAATCATCGGCCGCGACGGCGTCGGCCAACCGCTTGAGGACTACCACGCCGACTCCCTCCCCGCGGCAGTAACCATTCGCACTCGCGTCAAACGCCTTGGACGCGCCGCTGGGGCTTAAAAAGGATCCAGACGCCAGGTTTTGATACAACGCGGGGCTCGTAATGAGGTTGACGCCTCCCGCCACCGCCATGGAGCAGTCTCCGGCGAGGAGTGCCTGTGGTTTTAGGAAAAAAAAAAGGGTCAGTCCTTGGAAGATCTAGATGTATATATATGTTCTAATACTCACCCTACAAGCCGAATGAATGGCAACCGCTGCAGAAGAGCAAGCCGTGTCGAATGTGATGGACGGTCCCGTCCAGCCGAAATAATGGCTCACCCGGCCGCTGATGAACGCCCGCAGAGTTCCCACGGCCGAAAAGGCGGTTGCATGCTGGGATGCCACGTTGTCACCGTAATCCACCGAGCCCACGCCGATATAGCAGCCCACGTCGCGGGGAAGATCGGTCCGTCGAGTGCCCCGGTATCCCGACGACTCCACGGCTTCGTATGCCACCTGGAGCAGAAGCCGCTGCTGGGGATCCATCGATTTGGCTTCTCGCCCCGAGATGCCGAAGAATCGGTGGTCAAAGGCGTCTGGACGACGAAGGAAATTCCCCCAGAAGGGTCCCTTGGGCTCCCGCCAGAGCTCCGAGGTCTGAAAGCGATCCTTTGGCAGCGGCTGGACCGCACAGCGGCCCGAGTTGATCAGCTCCCAGAATTCCTCGACCGAGTCTGCGTCCGGGTACCGACACGCCATGCCGACAATGGCGATGGCCGAGGGACGAAACTTGGAGGCGCCTTCGGAGGAGAGACGCTCGGAGCCGTTGCGACCGGGGCTGCTGTTATTAATGCGCGTCATCATCATCACGGACCGGGGAACGAAGGACTCCGTCCCCACGGGGACGATCTCGATGTTGTTGTTGTCCGGCGCGGATGCTTGTTGCATGCTCTCCACCGCCGCGTCGACGGCCTGGAACCACCGACACGGTTCGGTCAAGATGGACGTCAATGCGATGTCATGGAGGAACCCTTGCTGTATGGGTTCTGCATCGGCGTTGGATCGCAGCCGAAGAAGCAAGGCATCGGCCGCCGGGAGCTGGAAACGCTCATCTCGCTCGCAGAGCGCTTGCAGTGATCGAACCATCTCGGAATGGCACGGGTGATGGTACCGACCACGCAGAGCAATGGGTTGAACCGAGAGCCCTAGATCAGAGAGACTCCGGCCGAGAGTGCTGGAGTCCCGCACGCGGAGGGTGACGGTGGCCGAAGTTTTGTCCGTCATGCATGAGATATATGCCTATCTATCTGGTTAGGAAGTGAACCAAAAAAAAAAAGGAAAGAAAAGACTTAATGACGAAAGGCAACATGGAAAAACTCTCCCCTGGCTCATTGCAAAAAGGATGTATGTAAATGTTTCAAGGCCATCACCACTTACCTCGGGATGGCGACCCAGCGCCTCCTTCAAGTAGTCAAACTCGGCATCGGATTTCCACCGGACCGCAAGCGAGGAAGTCCCATCCAGCCGATCGACCATCGAGGCCTCGTCCAAGTCCACGACGACTCCGATACATACGGCCAGACGCAACGCGGCCGAGGCGGACTTCCGAAAGTCGAGGGCGGTCCGCGAACTGGCCACGGTGGCAGCCGCCAGGAATCCCATACAAAACCCTTGCACATCTCTCAATCGGGAGGATGGGGCCGTTGCTGACTTCCCCCCGGCGGAGGAGGAGGAGGGAAAGATGATACTGTCGATCTTCTTCTTCGGGGTTTGATGGAGGCGCCAGAACTCCACCAGGTGCGAGAGAACGGTCAGGGGAGCCACTGTCAAATTGCTGGCCTCTTTCACATTGGGAACAACAAGCTTGTTGTCTTGAAGGAGGAAGAAATCGCGGAGCTCGTTGAGCTTTTCTTCTCCGGGGATCTTGATCTTGGTTGCTGCTACTGATGGACAGGCACCCGTAATGGTCGGCCATAGGGATGGCAATTCCGAGACGACGTCCGCAAGAAACGCCAGATCGGGGTTTCTCATGATCAAATCCCGAATCTCAGACAGATAGATGTCACTTAACCGCGTGGATTGAGGACCGAACAGGAGCAGAATGTCCTTTGGAGACGCAACCCCAGACTCAACCCCATTGGGTTGAGAAATGGAACTTGGCATGTCTTTTTTTTTTCTTTTTTTTTCTTTTTTCCCTTTATATCCACCAATACCGAAACTGTTGAAGCGTCTCAAAAGGGAGATAGATGAGAGAAGAAGAAGAGAGGGGAGGGAAGAGAAAACAGTTATTATTCAGATAAGAGGGTGGATGAACCTTGAGACCAACACTTGGACCATATATACAGTGTTCTTCTTCCTTCTTCTACAATCAGATAAGCAAGTGCTGCCTCCCCCTTAAAGATCAGAACTAAAATAACTAGATACTGCTTTAGGACGAGTTATGTTGACCTGACCCCAATCTGTTACAATTATCCTGGCCATCCATGGGCGCTACCGAAAAAAAAAAACCGACGACTTACTAATTTGGCATGAACGATCAAAAAAAAATAAATACAACGAGATGATTGATAATCCAGCCAGAGAGAAAACAAAAAAAGATTGGTGCATTTTTCTCTAACTTTTGCTGGAAAAGTTTTGGATGCGAGGACAAGCAAATTTTGGACCCAAGTAATCGACCCCCGTGGGACACCCTCGAGACCTTCGGGGGACCGAGTAAGTAAGTATCTTGACAAACATGAGCACAATGGACCACGGCTGTGAGAAACAGCGGGCATGCCCCGTCTTAGCATGCAGACACAACCCTGACAAAACTCCATTGCCACGATATCGATTAGCGGACGTTTGAATGGGGGGCAGCGATTCGGCTGGATATAGAATGACAAGCCTGATCAACAGCACCGGCTCCACAGAGAGTTTTTTTTTCTTCTTCTCTTCTTTTCCCCCGCGGGGCAGAAACGTATTCCTAAAACCCTAGAAAAAGCTGTGGCCCCTTAAGTTGATTGACCTTGTTGCTCTGTTTTTCGTTCTTAACTATTCTATATCGTCCAACAAGCTATATCCACAGCATGGACAGCAGTCTCGTCTCCAAATAGCTTATCCCGTTGAAAGTGACGAATTCGAAGAAAGCCCCTTGATTGGACTTGAACAGAATTGAAAAAAGAAAACAAGAAGTCAAGAGTGAATTTTTTTTTCAACCATGGATAAATCAGATAAATCACACCTCGTCATAACGACAGTCGGACTGCTATTGGCGTATCTTTTTTGTTACCGACTCTTGCGCACATATTGGCGACTCAGGAACATCCCAGGCCCGTTCTGGGCACGATTTACAAACCTGCAACGGGTTCTGTGGGTGAAGACCGGACGCGCGCATGAGATCCATCAGGCAGTCCATCGAAAATATGGCAATCTGGTGCGGTTCGGACCCAACATGGTTTCCATCGCGGACCCGGCGGCCATCCCGACTGTTTACCCAACGCGGCCTGGCTTTCCCAAGGTGTGTGTGTCTCTTTCTCTTTCTCTTTCTCTTTCTCTCTCTTCCTTTCCCCGCACCCCCCCCCCCCCCCCCCCCCCCCCACACACAACAGTTGTGGTAGTAAGTAGTAGCTGTTCCTGGCTGATGATGGAGGGGCGTCTGTAGGGTGACTTCTACCGGACATTGATGCCTTACACGAGGAAAGGGGGAGCACTGCCGGCGGTGTTCAACACCCGCGACGAAAATCTCCATAAACAGCTCAAAAGCCCCATCGCACCGTTGTTTTCCCAGTCGAATGTCCTTCAATTGGAAGTCTTTGTCGATCAGGTGCTGGAGGTCATGTTCCACCAGCTGGACACCCGATTCGTCCAGTCTCAAGAGACGTTTGACCTGGCAAACTGGCTCCAGTACTTTGCCTTTGATGTGATGGGGACCTTGACGTTCTCCAAGCGATATGGGTTCTTGGAACAGGGGCGAGACGTCGGTGGCATGCTGAGAACCATTTGGACTTACATGAAGACTGCAGCACCGGTGCGTGGTGGATCAATTGCACGGGAAGAATGAAACAGGAGGGCTGACGTTGCTGACGTTGCAATTTTCCAGATGACCCAAATCCCATGGTTGGATCAACTCTGGTACAAGAACCCCTGGATCGCCATGTGGCGGCGGACCACGGGGTTCTCGATCCTGAAAATCGTGGGCGAATTCATCCAGGAGCGACAGCAGCAGGTGAAACAGAACGGTGGCCTCAAGGAAGAGGAGCAGCTCAGCCATCGAGATATGTTATCGCGATTTATGGAAATCCAGGCAACCAATGATTCGGTCCCTCCATGGTAAGTGTAAGATGATTCCTTGCCCGGTCTCCCTGGCTGACATGTCTCATTTTTTTTTCCCATTTTCTATCGTCTTCTAGGGCGATAACGGCATGGACATTTTCAAACGTCATTGCCGGATCCGATTCCACCGGCGTGATTCTTCGAACCGTCTGGTACAACCTGCTGGCTCATCCCGAGACCCTGCGCCGGCTCTACGAGGAGTTGATCGAGACCGAGAAACAAAACGGTCTCACACGACCGTTCCCCACCTGGAAAGAGGTTCGGGACCTGCCCTACCTAGATGCGTGCATCAATGAGGCCATCCGATTGCATCCCCCTTTCTGCCTGCCGTTTGAGCGAGTCGTCCCCAAGGGGGGCATTACCATCTGCGGACAGTATTTTCCCGAAGGGACGGTGGTCGGGATGAGTCCGTATGTGGTGAACCGCCATCGAGCGACTTTCGGCGAGGATGCGGACGAGTGGAATCCGGACCGATGGCTGGGGAAAGGCGAAGAACACCGCAAGAAACTCGAGCAGAGCGTTCTTACGGTTCGTTGTTTTACTCAAGCAAGCAGTAGGGTTATTCCGTTTGATATATAATGACTGACGAACCCTATTGTCTAGTTTGGAGCGGGAAGGCGGATCTGTCTCGGACGATATATTGCGTGGTTGGAAATGAAGAAACTGGTCCCAGCTCTTCTCCTCAACTATGAGGTACGTTGTTGTCTGGGAGTTCCCTGACCTCCCCCCTGCAGGTAAAAGCAGCACATTCGTCTGATGCGTCAAGAAAAAAAAACAGTTTGAGATACTCGACCCTCGTCGATACAAAGTCGAAAACGCGTGGTTTTTCCGGCAATATGGCCTGGATGTTAAGGTCAAGAAACGGGTTGTCGCGACATAAAAATGGTTGTAGGATGATCCACATGCAAATATACACATGCTCCTCATGGACGTCGAACAGGAACTATTTATGATGATGACGATGATGATGATATAACCAGTGAACTACATTCTTTCGGTCGGTACAGAGATTCTTTGATTGAAGAAAGAGAAACCAGATTGGAGGCAGAGGTGGAGCCTACGTAGGCCAATAGTCAGTTGAATGTGTGAGCGGCTTCTATTCGAATGTACGAAAATTGTTCTGCAAAAAAAAATAAATAAAAATTAAATATGCAAGAATAACGATCAAGATAAGCGCTCTCTCTACATAATGAGAATTTTCCAGTTCCACAGATCGTGAATTTTTTTCCCTCCCCCCAAAAAAGAAAAATTGGCGACATTCGTATGATACAACTACCCCTCTGACGACGAATTTTTTTTGTTTCTCGCTTTAATAATCTGTGAGTCCATGTCCTGGCAAACCAGCTCTATATTCCTCATCCTCCGTTTTCGGATCGGTCTCGGGGGTTCCGAGTAGAGAGCTAAATCTGAATACCATGTGATAAGAAATCATATTTACTATAGTATGCTGATTCATGTACTAGTAATGTAACATATAGGTATGTAGAGTACATGCATGGGTAATTCGAAAAAAGGTTGGTTTCGGCCATACCCCCGAGATAGTAGAAATCTTAAATTGTAAAATACAATGAATTTGATGACCTCATGAGACCCGTGTAGTTATGATTTGGGGAAATCTTTATTTATGTATTAACTCCCATTATGTCCAAGTTGTCCTGTGGAAGAATTCTGATATAATAATCTGAGAAATACAGATAGATTACTTCAGGAAATGACTGAGACGTACAATATTATTATTAGAAAGGAAAATTAAAATTGCAGAATTTTAAAATATTTGATAATTCTTGATGAAAATCCAAGGTTTGATGATTATCTTTTGTTGTATTCAAACAAAATTCTTTCATATTTAAGGACACTATGCCCATTGGATACCATGTGTTAACAGTATTTGGTATTGGAATATTACCAACTAATAGATATCTTCAAATGTAAGAATTCTAATTAAAATTAAATCAAAAATATATATATATGTATATTAACTGAATATCAAATATTCCCTCTTTTTTTTTCTCCTTCCTATATGGGATAAATAATAAATTCTGTAGTCCACCAAGGACAGCCAAAACTGGTCTAGCTAAGCATGTCATCCTGAATTTCTGTTCTGAATTTCTGTTCGCCTACTTGTCTCCTCGCATGGCCTTCGCCAGGTTCGTAAATGCGGTCCGTCGCTTGTCGATGATCTCATGGAAGGTCTCTGTAGGTCCGACCGCGCCCACGACGATTTGGTCCTCTCCTCCTACCAATCTCCTGTAGGCGATGTCGATGAAGTCGTTCAGCGGCATGCCGAGGCTTCTCCCGGCTGCTTCGCCCATGTAGTCGTGTAATTCAGCTAAAAAAGACTTCTATCAGTCATTTTCCATGGTAATTAGTGTGGAATCTTTTTTTTCACTTACTCTGTACCGGTGGAGGGGAAATTTCAATCACTCTCACGGTCGAATTCCGTAACTGCTCCCGGAGACACAGGATAAAGACATTCAACGCTGCCTTGGAAGCAGAGTATGCCGGCAAAGTAGCAGCGGGAACAATGGCAAGGTTTGAACCAGTACTGTTGTTTTTTTTTTTCGGAATTTTTCGGTTTCAAGTCAGTTTATAGCAGTCTATTTTCTCGGACCACACACGACTTAACGAACAAGATGAAACTGGTGGATTCCTCCTTACGGGCCAAAAAAAAGGGCAGGAAAGCGTGAGTGAGGAACACTAAACTGGAGAAGTTGACCGAAATCTCCTCGTGAAAGAGGTCCAGATTGAACTTGGCTGCGTCCGTGAGATCGAAGGGACGTTGGATGCCAGCGTTGAGAAAGACGCAGTCAATATCGGGAGACGTTTTAATCACACTGAGTGAGGACTTTTTGATCAGTAAAAATGGATAAAAGTAACTGTATGTACAATAGGTCTTATATGTCGCCCTCTCTTACTCTTCCACAAGCTGGTGGATTTCATCCTGGGCCCGAATATCGAACGGAATCGCTTGCACTTTGCCTTCTCCATGTCTGCGCACGAGCTCATCCAAACGATCCTGGCGACGGCCGACGGCGGTGACTCTGGCGCCCTCTTCCACAAGACGTTCGGCCATGGCGCGGCCAATGCCCGACGTGGCTCCCACCAGGAAAACATGCTTATAGGGGAATGCCATCCTGTTCGGGGAAAAGAGGTCCAAGACGTCTATAGATTCGATGGAGACTTGCCTTCCGCAGGTCGCCAGGTCCGTAGCAGATACGATTTACGTGCTAATAAAATATTGGACTAATATGAATAAATATTCATTAACAGTGCAGAATAGTTTATGGCAGGTTGTATGTCTCGTACCAGGGTCTGTAACCAAGTTGCAATTTTCGTATTTGGGGGGAATCTGGGCCCTGAGGACATGTCCCAGTAAGTCGGCTTGAATGAATTACCGTTACCGCTTCTGGAAACCCTGTCTCCTCCGGGAACCGAGTAAAACGGACGGTCTGGCACCGAGTATTTCAGCCTCTCCCAACACATCCTCTCGACCGGGAGGGAGCGAGGGCATTGATGGGATAGACCATGTCGTTGCGCGGACCCCATTTGCTCCCGTCTCCCAACCGAGACGACTGATTCCCCTGGCCCTAGAAACGCGCCGTCAGGAGGGACCTCGTGCCCTGCGCTGGGACTCCATTCTGTTCCCGATACATATATGTATCCGTCTTTGTCGTTGTGCGTCTCAACTGCATTGCCACCCCCTCCGCTCTGCACACGGCGTTGCATCGCATCGCATCGCATTGCATTGTACATCCCGTAGTACCCACACCGGCACCGTTTTGCCCGCCGTGACTGTTGCGGAGTGTCCACTCCCTCGTCCACGATGCAGAGGAGCATGCCGATCTCCGTCCGCACAAAGCTGCTGCTGCTGCTGCTGTCCATCAGTCTGGTCTCCCCATGGAGCCCGGTGCTCGCCATCCCTCCGTCGTCGCGCCCTCAGGAGGACCTGGGCCGGGTCTTCGACTACGTGATTGTCGGGGGCGGTCCGGGGGGCCTGACCGTGGCCAACCGACTGAGCGAGAATGCGTCCGTGTCGGTGGCCGTCATCGAGGCCGGGACCTTCTATGAGGACGTCGTCGGCAACCAGAGCCAGGTGCCCGGATACGACTTCCGCTACGACGGCAAATCCCCCAACTATACGATCCCCTTCGTCGACTGGGGGTTCCTCACGACTCCTCAGGCGGTGCGTCTCCCTTCGCAGCCGCCGCTGGAACTGGCATTGACGTGATCCTTCGTGGCAGAGCATCGACGGGCAGATCTTCCACTATGTCCGCGGCAAGGCGGTGCGTTCCTCCTCCTCCTCCTCCCGGCGGGCCCTTCGGACACTTGTCTCGCTAACATCGTTCTCTCTCTCTCTCCCCCCAGCTCGGTGGCAGCACGGCCCTGAACTACATGACGTACACCCTTCCGGCGAAGGGGGCCCTGCAGCGGTGGGCCGACGCGGTGGGCGACCCGTCGTACACCTACGACAACGTGGTGCAGTACTACCGCAAGAGCATGAACTTCACGCCCCCGGACATGGCGACGCGATGGGCCAACTCGACGCCCGCGTACAATCCCGCCGACACCGCGACGGGCGGCCCGCTGGCGGTGAGCTATGCGGCCTTCGCGCAGAGCTGGAGCACCTGGGCGGCCAAGGCCCTGGAGGCCATCGGCATCCGGAAGACGGACGCCTTCATCAACGGCAATCTCAACGGATCGTCGTGGATGATGCACACCATCGACCACAGCACGGGGTTCCGCGCCTCCGCCGAGGCCGCCTTCCTGCGCCCGTACCTGGACCGGCCGAACCTGGCCGTGTTCAACGGCACGCTGGGCGAGCGCATCCTCTTCGACGACGACAAGGTCGCGCGAGGCGTCCAGGTCACGACGGGCAACACCACCTACACCCTCTCCGCCACGCGCGAGGTCATTGTCGCCGGGGGCGCCTTTCAGACGCCGCAGCTGCTGCAGGTCTCGGGCGTCGGCCCGGCGGCCCTGCTCCGGCAGCACGGCATCCCCGTGGTGGCGGACCGCCCGGGGGTGGGCCAGGGCATGAATGACCATGTGTTCTTCGGCATCGCGTACCGGGTCAACCTGCAAACCGCGACGTCGCTGTCGTACGGCGATAATCTGCAGATCGCCATTGACCAGTTCAACACCAATGCGACGGGGCCGTTGACCAGCCCCGGGGGCGACTATGCGGGCCTGGAGAAGCTGCCCGCGGAATTCCGAGCCAACTTCTCCGCCGCCACGCTGCAGAGTAGGTCTTTTTTTTTTGTGTGTGTGTGTGTTTGTTTTCTCTCCCCGTCGGGCCTTCGCTAACGAACGCAGCCCTGGCCGAGCTCCCCGAGGACTGGCCCGAAATCGAGTACCTGGTGCTTCCCAGCTATGTCGGCAACCTCGAGTCCCCGGACGACACCGCGCCGCTGGATGGCTCCAACTACGCCACCTTTTGCGCCGCGCTGGTGGCCCCGGCCTCGCGGGGCAATGTGTCCATCGCCTCGTCGCGCATGAGCGACCCCCCGCTCATCAACCCCAACTGGCTCACGGCCCCGTCGGACCTCGAGCTCCTCACCGCGGCGTTCAAGCGCGTCCGCCAGGCGTTCACGTCCTCGGTTCTGGCCAACGTCACCATCGGCGACGAGTTTTTCCCGGGGGCGAGCGTCCAGACGGACGAGCAGATCCTCCGGCAGCTCAAGGCCGGATTCTCCCCGTTGTTCCACGCGAGTGCGACGTGCCAGATGGGGAAGCCGGACAACGAGTTGGCGGTGGTGGATAGCCATGCGAGGGTGTATGGAGTCAAGAACTGTTCGTCTCGTCTTACTGTCACAGTACCATTGAAGATATATGTTTGCTAACGAATATTTTTTTTTGTTTCTCTTGCAGTGCGGATTGTCGATGCCTCTGCATTCCCATTTTTACCCCCGGGTGAGTTCCCCCCTTGTCCCTTTGCTTTTTGTCCCGGTGACCCCCTTGTCTAACAGAAAAAAATTTCTTTCTTTTTTTCCAACAGGGCCGTCCCCCCAGACTGTAGTATGTAAGTACTGTACATATTTGAATCCAACCGTTGCAAGCAAAACCAGTTTTTCCGGGGATCATTCAAGAAGCTGACACAAGAGTCTGCCAGATATGCTGGCCGAAAAGATCGCGGATGACATCAAAAACGGCAACTGACGACGACGACGACCTCTCATCAGAGAGAGAGGCTCCACGGAAACCTCCCACCGGAGGAGGAGGGCCCTTCAAGTTTTTGAAACCGAACCCGTTCGGGATCAATCCAAGGTGGTGGGTAGATATATGTATACTCACCGTGTCAAAATAGCTAGAGTTTTTTTTTTTTCCTTTTGTGGGGGATTCTTTTTTTGGTTTTTTTTTTTTTGGTTTTTTCATATTCACACAATTTTTCGGTCAAGATGTAAAAAAAAAGGCACGAAAAAAAAACAAAACAGGTATTACTGAAAAGTTTTACATATGCGTTCTCAACTTGTACAGTACAGTACTTTTTATACTACCGTCCGGTCTTTCCCTCTTAAGTTGAGACGAACTTTATTTATATAAATATATACTTCTTGCTAGAATGTGAGATTTTTTTTACTTTCGTCCGGTTTGATGTGTTGATTGATTAGTTTTCTCGAACTTGGTAAAAAAAAAACAAAACAAAGAAAAGGGAAAAAAAAACGGAAAAAGAAAAAAAGAGAGGGGGGAAAACAGATATGGAAGATCCCATTCCATTCGAAAAAATCACGCTTCTACTATTCAACTGGAGGGACTGTTTCAAACATTGATCGTTTCTCATTTGTCCCAGACTTATCCCCAGAAAAATCCGTCGATCGAGAACGCGGATTCGAGCTGTTCCCGTCCGGACTTCGGGAATATTTGCTCGTCCTTTCTTTGAACTGAACTGCCATCTCATCATAGGAATCCTTACTGACGACGCTTCCTCAGCCTATCCACATCACATCACTTCTCTCTGTGGACGTTATTGCAGACTTCTCCAAAGACCTCCAAGCTATGGGCCAGATAAGCCTGCACTTGCTTGATCCTCGCATCCAGGTCCCGACCCAGGGGCAAGAGCCTCTCATCGAGGTGTCCCGCTCCGACCCCTTCCCCCGTCACCACCTCGTAGACGGCCTTCATGGCCTTATCCTTATCCCCGTTGCCTTCAAACTTCCCACTGGACATGTAGTCCATCATCTGCTGCGCCACCGAGCCTCGGTAGTCTTCTGGCAGAGGATTCTTGCCGATGATGGTCGCATTGCCCATGTTGGTGTTGAAGGTGCCCAGGGCGACGGTCAAGATACGGACATTGAACGGGGCGACTTCCTTTGCCAGAACCTTGGACAAGCCTGGCGTCATTTTTAGCTTGAATCTATATATATACATATGTATGTATGTATGTATGTATGTATGTATGTATGTATGTATGTATGTGTGTATGTATAGGAACACCCACCATCCAACGCAGCCTTGGCTGCAGCATAAGCTCCCATACTATCCCTCCCTTCGAGAGCGGCGCCACTGCTGAAATTCACCACGACGCCGAACCGTCGCTTGCGCATATGCGGCACTGCGGCTCGGATCAACCGGAACGGGCCGAAATACAGCGTCTCCATTTGCTGGCGGACTTCCTCTTCCGTGAAGCACTCCCCGGCCGTGTAGATGGAGTACCCGGCATTGTTGACCAGGACGTCGATGGGCTGGCCGGACGCCTCGAGATCCTCAATCACCTGCGCGCCGCGGCTGGGGTCATTGACATCCAGCTGCAGCCATTTCCCGCCTTTGTTCTCGACTTCCTGGACGAGATCCGGCGTGCGCGACGGGTTCCGGGATGTCGCGATCACGGTGTGCCCGTGCGCCTGCGCGATGCGGGTCAGACTGAGACCGAAGCCCGACGAGCAGCCTGTGATGAGCCATGTAAGCGGCCTCTTAGGAATCGTATGCGTGGTAGACATGGTTGGGCTGGGCCAAGTTCGTGGTTTTGGTGGGTTTTTTTTTTGTCTCTCAGGGGTACAAGCTTCACTGGATTAATTATCTTCCGTTGTAAAAAGAAAAAAAAGATCGCCGGACAGAGCCTGATAGGAAAGGAAGGGAGGCCCTAATGGACGTGATTTATTTATGTCTGCTAGGGGGGGAAGGCATTCCATTCTAGCACCGCAAAAAACAACCTGGGACATGATGCCATGATGCTGGACTTGAGGCGGGGTTAATTGGAGTTAACAACCCTAAAATCCGGCATGATGCAGTCAACCCCTAACCGATCGATTCATCTAGACGATTTCAACTGACTTGAACGGGGAGGAGACATGGGTAGTAAGGGAGGGGCGGAGGGAAGAGACGCCGGGGAACGGCCTCTACCTCCCCCTCGGTTTGACGACGAGGGTTTGTTTTTTTTTTTTTTTTTTTTTTTTGTTTTTGTTTTGTTTTAATTTACTCGGGTCCAGGCATGGGACTTTTTGGAGGGCGAGGGAAAAAAAAAACATTTGATATCCAACTTCGTCTGGAAGATCCCCTCTTTTTAACAGTGGGCCTGAAGCGAACATCATTCAGGCAGCAGGGTTACTACCTGCTCAAACAATGTATGTACACAGGTACGGACGTATATCACGTATATGAAGTCCACCCACCATGGCAATAAAAGGTGCGGTTTGGAATGAGCGTCTACGGAGTACCACGAGATGTGCTCTAGGAGTTGGGCACTGTAGTTAGTTTGTGATAAGGCTTTATCAGGTGTGGAGGGGGAGGGGGAGGGAGAGGGAGAAATAGCTACAGATGTAACCTGACATTCTAACAGGCAAAGCACACGTCACATTCCATTTTTTCCCCAATCTTGACCTACAGAGTGCTGTACAGTAGGCATAGTACTAGCGTAGATCCCTGTACCTCCTATCTATCTGGCAGTAATCGTACTCGAAACGAACTTTATAACATAATCATTATCTATAAATAGTCAATATCATGTAGTACCTCGCTAAATAGAACTACCATAGTAACAGAGGGTATGTACATCACTTGAGCTCTCTATCTTATATAATTGGCTACATGTGTATCATTATTTAGAGTTTGCTGCAAGCCAAGTCACATATACTCGTAAAATTAGGGGCTCTCCCTCGAACTACATGCCTGACCCACTAAGTGCGTCCTGCTGACACCAAGTGATCTGCGCCATCGCCGCATCTATTATTGGATATCTTCCCGGAAGGTTCTATCACTTGCCAACCAGGACCAAAGACACTCAGGGTAATCCAGTCAACTCTGGTGACAAGCATATCGCCATATTGAGATAACTATCATTTTACAGATCCTTACATAATGCAGTGACCAGCAATCTTGACTTTGCTGTTTGCAACCAGAATTAGTCAAGATTATTCTCTCTTTATATAGTATGGCTATAAACGCCTGACTTAAAGTATCCTGATAGGTGTGCAATTCATCTTTCAGAATAATATTAGGTAAAAGGCATAATTGTTACGGACCAACAGAATGGGAGGCTGTCTAACACAGCAGTGCAGGATGAGACGCAATACCCCGCAAGTGAAGAACATGTTAAGAGGTGTGGCTTGTTATTGGCTATGTGGCTGGAATAGTCCATGGAGGGACTGTGGAGGAGAGTCCTCAAGGGACTGCCAGAAAGAGGGATATTAGGGACTATAGAAAAGGTTATAAAAGGATGGACACTCTTGCTCTTGTATCTAGTCTTTCTCTTATTATATTTAATTTTAAATTCATACTTCATTGATTACTTGGAGGGTTAGTAAGACTATGAACTATTATTAGTATACTCTATATAGCTTTAGTAGGTGTGTCTCTTAGTTATTCTTATTACCTCTTTGACCTAAGGGGAGGGCCTTTATTACTTGTGTTTAGGACAGTCAGTCCACCATGAGTCTATACTATAGTCAACATATAGCATCGACCCTTATTGCTAGTTAGGCATCTTGTGTAACGAACCCAAATCCCATTAGCTAGTAGGTCTATCTAGAAGCTATGAGGTAGTTCAGAACGAAGAGACTAAGCTGGGGGAGAAAGAAGCTATCTACGAGGTCCAGCGAGATATCTCACAGATTCTGCCGGTCATATGTCTCACCGCCTAATGCACCGCCTAGTTCAGACCGTCACATGAGGATTATTATTTAAGAAAAATTTAAAATACCTTCAGTTTTAATAATATATTACTTAACAACCATAAAAATAATTAAAAAATTTTATATATAAAAGATTTAGATTAATCAATTAATTATAAGAATATCTATTTTTTTTAGACCTATTGTGATGGCTGGTATTTTATAACGAAGTGGTTACGACTTAGCCGTCGTGGAGTAGGCGATACGCTGTCATAACGACAGAGAAGTAGACTTGATATGGAAACGTAGGGGTGAATTCAGAACAGAATGGATTGCTGAATCTCTAGAAAGAAGCCCAAAGGGAGGTTTTCTATATCCTGGTTCACGACCCCGCTTCTACCCCGCCCTATTGGTTTGGCAACCTTGCACCTCGAGTCCGTTTGAGTTCTCCCAGACGACCGCGTACAGCTGTGACGGTGGTCTGGGGCTAACCGTTACACCTATTTTATATATAATTTTGTTGAGAAATTATTTCAGAAAATATTCGAGTTTTGCGGGGAAAGGAGGGGGGGGGGGGGGGGGGGGCCGCCGAAAAACTAATGAAACAGAACTGTGTATCTAAGAGAAGATCATTATCTCCATATTCATTCGATTCAATAAAGAGGTTCCTAGGAATTCACTACAGTCGTTTCAGGAGTGTAATATTATATTAGGTGGTGAATTATAGGTTTCCAAAATCCTGCAGTCCAAAGAGGCTGCCTAGTTCTGGACCTTTCTAGATCTTCCAGATCCAAGTAAAATGGGGGCGGTGACCCCAGGAGCCGAGTAAAAGCAGTCGTCAGCCCAGAGTTGGTCAGCATTCTAAATTAGTAAAGGAACAGACATAAAGCTTAGGCAGCGGGAAACCCCGTCCGTAATGAGAGTCATGTAAGCTGATGTGATACATCATATTGGAAGCCAAATACCCCGCTTCTCACAATAAGGCTTATACGCCAGGTCTCCCACATCTGATTAGAATCAGGAATCAAGTCTCCTTCATATCGTCTTCTATAGTGGTGCTTGTAGAAGCTTCTCCCCTACATGCTTATAGCCAGAACCTCAACAACAGGTAGTGATATTTACATCATTACGGGTGGAGACATCATCCAGTGGTCGCCTAAATTCTATCTGTATTAATAGTTTATGGCACAACGCAGAGAATAACATAACTCAGCATTCCACCAACCATACCAGTTTCTTCATTCTCATATCCGAACCTACGTTTTCCTGGAAATCTAGGACACGAGCAACACCGCTGTGGCGCTCAGCCCAATGGAACCCACGCTCCATGCCAAGGCGTTAGCAAACGTGGGCTTCCCGCGGACGGGACGGGGATCGGCCAGATAAGGTAAGGGAGCTAGCTTAACTATACTCTGCAGGGCTGACTTATCGCAGGCTAGAAGTCGCGATGCAACTGCGTTGATGAACAGTGCCAACACTGCTGACGATCTGTTCTCCGTGAGTTCCGCCCGTCTCACGTCCTATAAATTCCATCGATGGACGACCGGGACGATTCTCGTGTCCACGCTTTCGTGGCCATTCACCCTCTCCCACGGACCTTCCAGGGCACCGGAAGACACGTCTCTCCCCGAAACAGGTCTCCGAATTCAACATTCATTCATGGGCCGAGAGCGCCGCAAATGGACGGCCGAAGAGGACGCTTTACTGCGGGGAGCGGTCCAAAAGGGTGGGCAACGCCTGTTGCGTGCTGGGCATCCATCACCACCTTCTAGCACCCCCCTCCCTCCCACCACCCCCAGAAAAAAAAAACCTTCCGTCCCTGCGCGGTGGTGCTGACCCACCATGGCCAGTGAACTCGCTCACTAACTTGCTCGTCCTCTGTAGCCATCGGGGAATCACGGCCGCTGCTCTGGCGAGAACTCGCCAAGAGCGTCCCTGGGCGGACCAACAAAGACTGCCGGCGACGGTGGTACAATTCCTTGAGCAGCGGCATGTCCAAAGGGCCCTGGACCGAGTCCGAGGACGAACGACTGTGGAATGCCGTGCGACGGTTCGGTCCCAAATGGACCCGAGTGGCCGCCGCCGTGGGGACACGGAACTCCGGCCAATGTGCGAGCCATTGGAGCCAGAGCTTGAATCCCGAGATTGACTACAGTGACTGGACCCGAGATGAGGTACGTGCGGTGGGTGGGATCGTGGTCTGCCTTGGTGATGCTGCGGCTCACTCCGATCGACATGCGAATAGGATGAAAAACTGCTCTTCGCGGTCGAGCAATATGGCACGGCCTGGACCAAGATTGCGTCCCAGCATCTGCCCGGACGGGCTCCTCTGGCGCTCAAGAATCGGTACGCTGCGCTGCGAGCACGATCGGCACCCAGTGCTGGTGCGCCATCCACGGACGACGTGCGGTCCCTCAGTTCGCCCCGTCGGCAATCGAGACCTCAACCATCGCCGTCGGCGTACCACAACAGCAACGAGACTGCTGGCCGTCAAGGCAGCATGGACAAGTATGACGATCATGAGGACGAGGACGAGGACGACGACTACGATGATGATGATGATGATGATGACGACGATGACGACGAGGGAGATGACGAGGATCCCAAAGACATTGACTCCAATGCAAGCAAATTCCCTCAAATGAGGTGGCAAGAAAACCTGATATCAAAAACAACGCCGCTCAATCCAGCCTCCAGATCAGACGCGGCACCGTCTTATCCGTTCGACATCCATTCGTACCCTGGGGCCCAACAATCTTCTTCTACTCCTACTGCTTTGACAACGGCCGAGAAGGTAGCCGACAGCACGGCGCCATCAGAGGTCTTTCAGGGCCTGTTTCCGTATCCACTGGACATGAATTTTCCTCTGCCAGCCTCCACGTCCATGCTCCCGGGAGATACCAGTGATACTTCCCGCAACTGGGAGCAGCCTCATGAACGCCGGGATCCTCATTCTCCTCCTCATCCTCATTCTTACAAGTTTGGCGACCGCCAAGACACGACGCAGGCGAGGGGACCCCTCACCAATGGTAGGGACTTTTCTATGCGTGTTCCAGAGGATTCATTCCCCCTGACTGATTGGATCACAGAATTTTCAGCTGCATTTGTATCTCCCTCAACCGAGTCCAACAACAAAGGCCACTGTCCCGCACACTACCGCCACGAGTCTGCGGCGCTATGCAACCCATCCGGCGGCGTCCTCAGCCGACAGTCGTCACAGGCCAGCGGCCCGACAGCCGGGGGGGGCAGTCCACAGAGGACCCTGCAGCGAGTTTCGATCGAGTTGGTGTGCACGCCAGATCAGCTGAGTCATATCGTCGGATCCCTGGTTGGCGTGACCGAGACAATCACCGTGAAGCTCGACGCCTGTCTGTGAAAAATAATAGATTAGCTGGGTGATTGGCAGAGAAATACGAGGGACCAATGCACACCCCCACGACGCCCCGTAAATGATACCATGGCCCCCACCAGTCGTCATTTTTCGTTATAATCGTATTCAGGGAGGAGATCAGCCACTGCAATTAAATCAAGTTAACATATTCATCGAAAGTTACATATTCATCGGGCGAGTTCAGTTCAGAGCCTAGTTTTGATAAGGTAGTTAATTAAATGCCCGAGCCGGGGTGCTGGGAGGCAGGGAGGGGAAGGTGGAAGGTGGAAGGTGGAGGGAGCAGGGGGAGG